>NW_027248281.1:10476262-10653762 GCF_041260155.1 Ptychodera flava
GGACAATGCACATTCTGATTGATGATACAAAGTGACATTAAATCACACACCATGATGTGTTTACCTAGCAAAGTGAGGGACCATGCACACTCTGATTGATGATATACAGTGATATCAGGTCACTCACCATGATGGGTTTACCTAGCAAAGTCAGGGACCATGCACACTCTGATTGATGATTCAAAGTGACATCAAATCACCACACCATGATGTGTTTACCTGGCAAAGTGAGGGACCATGCACACTCTGATTGATGATACAAAGTGATATCAGGTCACTCACCATGATGTGTTTACCTGGCAAAGTGAGGGACCATGCACACTCTGATTGATGATACAAAGTGATCTCAGGTCACTCATTATGATGTGTTTACCTGGCAAAGTGAGGGACCATGCACACTCTGATTGATGATACAAAGTGACATCAGGTCACAACCCATGATGTGTTTACCTAGCAAAGTGAGGGACCATACACACTCTGATTGATGATACAAAGTGACATCAGGTCACACACCATTATGTGTTTACCTAGCAAAGTGAGGGACCATACACACTCTGATTGACGATACAAAGTGACTTCAAGTCACACAATATGATGTGTTTACCTGGCAAAGTGAGGGACCATACATTCTCACGTCCCCAGTGCACTGGGAGTGTGAGAACACCAATGTGAGATCAATTTGTTTTCACACTCTGTACTGTTGCGCGAACGAACACCTCGTATGTGACACGTATGTTTATTGGTCAATTCTGCTCAGCGCTTAGTTCTCTGTGCAAATTATTTGACGAACAGAACATCGCGTAATGTACAACTTGCACTATAGCAGACAGACGACTGAACTGCAGAGTGAACAGGTTGTTCTAGATTTGAGTACGATCAGCGTCGGCAACAAATGCACGGAGGATGACCGCTTTTATGGTGTAACGGGAGAATTCAGGTCATTACAAACCTATCGGCTGTTTACGCTCGTCGTCTGAGTTTCTGGAGAAGAACTGACTTGACAGCGATACAGTTAATGAAAGACTTCAATGAGCGAGCCATCTGCACACGAGGCTGTAGCAGATGACAGCGTCCATGCAATGTCATCAACAGATGGCCACCAGAGCTGCTTCACAATATTTTCCTCAGATGGCCTGGAGAATTTTGTGGCTGACCAACAAAACAAAATTGCCATATCGGTAATATACATGTGAACGTGTTTGATAAGCGCATCAATGAAAGGAACTTCATTTTCTGTGCGGAATGATACAATGAAACAAGAGCAATCGAGTGCTGGTTTTGATAGCATAAACCTACCACAATAAAATGCAATTTTCTAAAGATACTGGAGGGACTGAGAAAAATAATCCCACACCCCAATTGGGTAGGGATGGAATGTATCACACTCGTTGGGGAATTCTGTCTCACACACGCTCGTGTGAGACAGAATTCCCAACTCGTGTGAGACATTACATTTAAACCCATTGGGGTGTGGGATTCTATTACACTCTGATTGATGATACAAAGTGAAATCAGGTCATACACCGTGATGTGTTTACCTAGCAAAGTGAGGGGCCATACACATTCTGATTGATGATACAAAGTGACATCAGGTCACACACCATGATGTGTTTACCTAGCAAAGTAAGGGACCATACACACTCTGATTGATGATACAAAGTGACATCAAGTCACACACTATGATGTGTTTACCTAGCAAAGTGAGGGACCATACACATTCTGATTGACAATACAAAGTGACATCAAATCACACACCATGATGTGTTTACCTGGCAAATTGAGGGACCATACACATTCTAATTGACGATACAAAGTGACATCAAGTCACAACCATGATGTGTTTACCTAGCAAAGTGAGGGACCATACACACTCTGACTGATGATACAAAGTGACATCAAGTCACACACAATGATGTGTTTACTTGGCAAAGTGAGGGACCATACACATTCTGATTGACGATACAAAGTGACATCAAGTCACAACCATGATGTGTTTACCTGTCAAAGTGAGGGACCATACACACTCTGATTGATGATACAAAGTGAAATCAGGTCATACACCAGGATGTGTTTACCTGGCAAAGTTAGGGAGCTTACTCACAATCCTGTTGTTATCACAAAGTGAAACCCAGTTACATAATAACATGTATATCTGGCAAAATTAGAGCACACATTCAGATTGGTGCTTATAATTAACATCAGGTCATCACACAGCATATATCAAGCAAAGGGAGGGACAGGTACAAAATCAATTCCCAGGTGTTGAATACCAAGTCTCTTGAAGCAAAACATTGTATCAACATGCATAGTAGTAATTGCACCAAGCCTCTCTAGTTAGACAAGCCTTATTCCCACACAAATACAATGTAAAATTGATGTTTGCATGTGTTGTTTCATCTAGCTGATGCATGCTTGGATTCTACAAGCATTACCTTTAATGCACTGCACTTCTGTCATCTTGAAAGTAGGGTTATACCATTTATGCATACTGTCAACTACCAAGTTCCCATATGGAAACAAATCAGAGAGCTCTACAATGGCATGAGTTAAACAAAAGTTTGGCCAACATGACTGTAATATCATTGAAATACTTCCTGACACTGTATTCAGAGACTGTTGAGTTATTCAATTTTTGGGTGAATACTGTTTTCATTATTATAGAAAGTTGGCTTGTGTTGCCTAGTTACATAAAAGAAATCGACCCTGTAAAATGAAGCATGTTTGATCTTGCTTTGTTTGTGTACTGAACAATGCAAAGAATTTTTTAAACTAATTTAGTACATACACAGGCGGCCCACGCACTACTAATAAGCTTATTATTGAGTTTTTCTCAGTTTTCTCTATCAGTTCCTCTCCTTTTCTTCATGCTCTGACTGATCGTAGTCAATAAAATAAATGACAATATAGCCTAACCTAGCCTCTTGACTCTTTATTTATTTTACACCCCATTACAAGGACGTTAATCTCATATACACACATCTTGTAATTAATTAGTCAACACAACTAATTATGCTAATCCGTGGATTTATCAGGGATTTTAATGGTTGGTCAACATCGCGAAATAGGAAAGGTTACTAAAACGGGAAGGTAGGAAGTTCTCCTGAAATGTGTCCAGACATTACCAGATTGCAGCCATTCGTGACCATTTATTCAAAATTGACTGCACCCAATGTATTTCGATGGCCGAGGAGATCCAGCTACTCTAATTCCAAACATTTAAATGGTCGCAACCAGTGCAAACTCTGCCAGTGCCTTGCGTGCAGTTCATGGCATGAGGACGTCCGTAAAGCAGAGCAAAGTGAGGGACCATACACACTCTGACTGATGATACAAAGTGACATCAAATCACACACCATGATGTGTTTACCTGGCAAAGTGAGGGACCATACACATTCTGATTGATGATACAAAGTGACATCAGGTCACACACCATGATGTGTTTACCTGGCAAAGTGAGGGACCATACACACTCTGATTGATGATACAAAGTGACATCAGGTCACACACCATGATGTGTTTACCTAGCAAAGTGAGGGACCATACACACTCTGACTGATGATACAAAGTGACATCAAGTCACAACCATGATGTGTCATGATGTGTTTACCTGGCAAAGTGAGGCGATCTTTTTCTGCTTGGTCGGTCGATACTTTCTTGGTGGCATTTGTTACATGGAGCAGGGCCATGTCTGCTTGGTTATGTTTGAATTTGGCGCTTGGCAACGAAAAGCATGCGCGTTTTCAGCGTTCCTTTCGATCCAACTTCCCGTTTATTTTTGAATAATGAGCAGTGTTTGTTTGCGCATATCATGAATATATAAGCGTCCACTAGATTTACGGACGTCCTCGGGACACATTTCCCAAGATCTTCATACCTTCTCCTTTTTCATTAAATCTCTATTTTCCAATGTTGACAAACCCTTGATAAGTCCACGGATTAGCATAATTAGTTGTGTTGACTAATAATTACAAGATGTGTATATGAGAGATAAGCGTCCTTGTAATGTGTTGTTGAATGAATAAAGAGTCAAGAGGCTTGGTTAGGTTATATAACCATTTATTTTAATTACTCCGATCAGTCAGAGCATGAAGACACAGTCCCTATACCATAGAGGGACTGTACGTAGAAAAGGAGAGGAACTGATAGAGAAAACAGCCAGAAAAACTCAATAATAAGCATATTAATAGTGTGTGGGTCGCCTGTGGTACTTATGATATCCCAGTGGCTTCTAAAAAGTCCCGATGTGCCTGATGGCATTTGTCTTGTGCGTTTGCAACGAAAACTCCCTTCTTGAGGAAATAATCTGACAGTCATAAAGCTATGACAAATAAAGCCCACTTTTTGAACAGCATAATCTACTTTTGTTCCATTTGCTACATGGTCACCACATTAGTGAAAGCAACACACCTAACACATGAAATATGCTGACTTGCATCATTCCTCTGTAAGGGTTATTTGGCTAACTTAAATATTATGTAATAATTTTCAACGTGAAATGCTATCAGTTACTTTGCTACATGGTCATCACATTAGTGGAAGCAATACACCTAACCCATGAAATATGCTGACTTGCATTGGCTTTTACGGGAAAAAACTCATTCCTCTGTAAAGGTTATTTGGCTAACTTAAGTATTATGTAATAATTTTCAACGTGAAATGCTATAAGTTTAATCCGTAAAATCACATTAATTGCTTTCGAGGGGCGAAGAAAGTTTCTTGTTGGGGTGTCAGTAAGGGAAGGTTGGGTTAAGCGGAAACACACTTTTTCTAGGTCTCAGTACATGACGATACAAATATCAACATCATCGCTTTGTAGTATGTACAGGTTGACATTGTGAGATGTGTTTTGCAAGAATCACCAAGCACTAAGGTAGACATTTAGTAAATTATTTATTTGGCGTTCGAGCGTGTGGGATTCTAAGGTGTTCGAGCAGAAAAAAACACAAACTTTTTTCTATAAAATCCTTTAATTGGAAATATTCTGTCGCAAAAACTGGGCCATGGCTTTTACATTTCGAAATAATACTTCTTGTGTCAGTAATATCGCAATCACTGAACCGTGAGCAGTGAAACCAAAATGTCAATGCCATCACTTTGTACTATATACAAGTTTACATTGTAAGGATTGTGTTTTTGCAAGAACCCCTAGTTTGTAAAGCTAGAAAACTTAAATGTCTTTCACTTTGTACCGTGCGTGAAATCACTTTCATACCTTCACTCTGATACATATGTTGAATATATCAATGAACGAAAAAGTCAAAGACAGCTCGTCCTGTATCATTGACTTTTGATTGTTGACATGTGTCGTCTCATTTTTGTCCTTGTTTATTACTTACCATGCATATTTATTTATTTTGCTATATGCCTTTATGTACTTTGTAAGATTCAATATTTAGAATAAAAAGTTTCAAAATCTTCCTTTCTTAAATTGTCAACTTTAGCAATATGTCACGGTGCCTTCACTTTACTTTAACCTACTGAACTATCTAAACTCATGTCAGCGGCAAAAAACGCACTAAGTTGCTTTTTTGTTTGTCGATTTGATTTTGCTTTCTTTTGTTTTGGTAAATAATACACAATCTTTATTGCTGAATAACTCTATACGATTGTAACTTAGGTAAATGAGTTAGAGGGTCAATGTTCTGATCATACCATCTGTTTGCTTGAATACTCTCATCGTCATAGGACACGGAAAACGCTGAAAATGCGATAGTTGTTGAGAGTTTAACATTTAAATTGAATTTTAACTATACCCTTGTTGCATATTTTATGCTACAAACCGCTGCACAAAACTTCAGCTCATGGCAATACAATGTCAATGCCATTGCTTTGTACTATTGTAAGGATTGTGTTTTTGCAAGAACCACTAATTGGTAGAGGTAGACAACCTACATGTCTTTCACTTTGTACTGTGCGTCTAATCACTTTCGTGCCTTCACTTTGATACATACATATGATATATCAGTGAACTAAAAAGTCAAAAACATCTCGTCCTGTATTATTGATTTCTGATTTCTCTTTCCAACACGTGTCATGTCTCATTATTTTTATTTACTTACGTACCATGAATATTTCTCTACTTTTAAATATGTATACAGATACCTTGTAAGATTTACACTGTCGAGTAAAAGCTCATAAAACTTCCGTTTTCGAGTTGTCAAAGTTGGCATATGTCCCAGTACCTTCACTCTACTCAATATACAGACTCACACAACTCATGTCAGCGGCAAAAAACGCACGGATTAGGGTTTTGTTTGTCGACTTTATTTAGTTGTCTCTTGGTTTGGTAGATACCACTTAATCTTTATCGTTGAACAACTCTATACGATTGTAATTTAGGTAAATGAGATAAAGGGTCAATGTTCTTATAATTCCATCTGTACACTTGAATACTCTCATCGTCATTAGACACGGAAACACACTGAAAAATGCGAGGGTTGTTAAGAGTTTAACATGATAATCAATCAACTGTGTTGAGTTTTTTATGCTGAAAAATCGCTGCATCAAACTTCAGCACATGGCAATATAATGTCAATGCCATCACTTTGTACTATATGCAAGTTTACATTGTCAGGATTGTGTTTTCGCAAGTAATATTAACCTACATGTCTTTCACTATGTACTGTGCACGTAATCACTTTCTTGCCTTTACTTTGATACATACGTTGGATATATCAGTGAACTAAAAAATGTCAAAAACAGCTCTTCCTGATTATTGATTTTTGATTTGTCTTTCCGATGCATGCCATCCTATTTTACTTGTTTGTTACTTACCATTAATACTTCTATACTTTCTAAGATCTGGGCAGATACCCTGTAAGATCCACCATGTGACGTATAATTATAAGCTATTAAAACATCCGTTTTTGAGTTGTGAAAGTTGGCAATTCATCACGGTGCCTTCACTCAACTAAATAAACGGATTCACTACTGTCAGCGGCAGAAAACGCACTAAGTTGCAGTGGTTTTTTGTCTATTTGATTTAGTTTTCTGTTGTTTTGATGAAAAATTCACAATCTTTACCGCTGAACAACTCTATACGATTGTAACTTAGGTAAATGAGATAGAGGGTCCGCTGAACAACTCTATACGTTTGTAACTTAGGTAAATGAGATAGAGGGTCAATATTTGATTATTCCATCTGTACACTAAAAGACTCTCCGCGTCATAGGACACGGAAACACACTGGAAAATGCGATGGCTGTTAAGAGCTTAACATGATAATCTATCAATTTTATTCTCACTACACCGTTGTTTTATTCTGAAAAATGGCGCCATAAAACTTCAGCACATGGCAATATAATGTCAATGCCATCACTTTGTACTATATGCAAGTTTACATTGTAAGGATTGTGTTTTCGCAAGAACCACTAATTTGTAAAGGTAGACAAGCTACATATCTTTCACCTTGTACTGTGCATGTAATCACTTTCGTTTCTTCACTTTGATACGTACGTTGGATATATCAGTGACCTAAAAAAGTCAAAAACAGCTCGTCCTTATTATTGATTTGCTTTTCGACGCGCGTCATCTTATTTTTCTTCTTTGTTACTTACAATGCATACTTCTTTACTTTCTAATATGCGGGCAGATACCTTGTAAGATCCACCATGTGACGTAAAAGCTTTGAAAACGTCCGTTTTTGAGTTGTGAAAGTTGGCAATTCGTCACTTGCCTTCACTTAACTGAATAAACAGACTGAATAAATTCACGTCAGTGGCAGAAAACGCACTAAGTTGCTGTTTTGTTTGTCAGTTTGATTTTGTTTTGTGTTGGTAAATAAATCACAATCTTTATCGCTGAACAACTTTATACGATTATAACTTGGTAAATGAGATACAGGGTCAATGTTCTCAGTATTCAATCTGTAAGCTTGGATGCTCTCATCGTCATAGGACATGGAAAAACAATGAAAATGCGATAGTTGTTAAGATCTTAACATGATTATCTATCAATTGTATTTAACTATACCTTTTTGCGTATCTAAGCTAAAAATCAGCGGCTTCACCAAACTTTAGCACATTTCAATACATTGTCAATGCCATTGCTTTGTACTATACACAAATTTACATTGTCAGGATTTTTTTTTGCAACCTACATGTCTTTCACTTGGTACTGTGCGTGTAATCATTTTCGTGTCTTCACACTGATACATCCATATGATATATATGTGAACTAAAAAGTCAAAAACAGCTCGTCCTGTATTATTGATTCCTGATTTCTCTTTCCGACGCGTATCATCTCACTTTTGTCAATAGTTACATACCATGCATACTTCTTTACTTTCTAATATGCATGCAGGTACCTTTAAAATTCACCTTGTGGGGTAAAAGCTAATAAAACTTCCGATTTTGAGTTGTCAAAGTTGGCAATTTATCACAGTACTTTCACTTTACTTCAATTTACTGACTTTGATGGGTACCATTACTATCTCGGGTAAAGCAGAAGTATTAGACAGATTTGGCTATACGTTTTACGTGAACGTGAACTCGTAGAATCCACGTTTGCGTTGGCGTACACGTTCACGTGAGAAACTCCGTTTGGCTACACGTTACGTCACCCGTTCATATGGCACGCGCAAGAAATGATTCGGCTTGGCTTGGGTCTCCGTAGTCTGTTTCCGCATCACAGGGCTAGCTCAATAGTTATCCGGTATGCCGCAAATCGAGGAAGAAATTGCCATTAAAAATAACGAAAATACATGAATATCTTTGAAGATGTCACTATATCGTTTATCCAACTAACAACGTGCATGAATGATCGATAGTTTATATCATGTTTTGATACCTAAAGGTGAGAATAAATATAAACGTTTACGAATTACGTAAGGACTACAGCTGTCTCCACGTATATAAGTGACGCCGGCTCCGCGTACATACATCATCGCAGAAATTCGTGACGTGACGTGTTCACGTAAAACTTGTTTCCGAACTCTATATTGCTGAAATTCCCTGAAATTCTGATAACGGTTTGCGATTCTTTCTGTATAGCACTTAAGTCAATCTTACTAAAGTCTTCATCATGGATGAAAAGAAAATTATCATTCCGTTATTATTAAAAGCACCTCAGATCAAATTGCCAAATAATGTTTTCCCTCTGGAAACAAAAATAGAAAGAAATTTACCTAAGTTCATTAACAATATTTACTGTATCTTGGTCGGAAATCAGTTTGAATATACTGTCTTCTATCAACTACTTGTCAGAGTTCGCTGTCTGGGCCAATGACCAGTCGGAGCTTTACCAAGAGAATATTGGGCCTTGTCTGCCGAACAACTTGAGGAAAGTACCGAACGGTCGTGCCTCTCCTCCTTTTGGTCGTTTTACGAAAAAGTGATTAACAGCGTTGAGGTAGAATGCGCCCGAGGGACAGATATTAGTACTCAATCATTGATTTTTTCCCTAGTAGAAATAAAGACGCAATTTGCAATGATACCTTACAAGTTTTCTTATCTTATTTAGCGGAAATCATCAAGAAAATCTAAAATTTACTGCACATAATTGATGAATACGTGCACATGTGGAAGTTTCGTTAATGATTGCGAGAAAACTCAACTCTTTCACTCTAGAGAGGCACACTTCCTTGATTGCAAACATTAATCAGCAAAGTATGACTATCACAGGTTATACGTTCTTTTAACTGATTTTAAATTGAAAAACCAACACTAGTAAATAAATCTATAACAGTGCATCTAAGTTTTGAGCGAACAGATTCATCTAACAGTTAGTTGTCGTCTAATTCGTACATTAAATTATGTTAATGTCGAATCAACTGATTAATTCAATTGAAAACAACATCTAATTCACGCCTTCAATCCACTGTACTAAGTGCACCGACACTTGGCTGCATTAAAATTCTGAATTATGGTGGCGTTCACGTTATCTATCTTAACGCACAATGGTTCCTATTCAGAAGGACGGAAGCATCCCGTCTTACCTCCGATCGCATCACAAGAACCTACACACTCTGAATAGTAGAATTTCGTTCTGTTTTCCAAATGGATGTGGGTTCTAAGTTCATGAAATCAGTCAGAGCGATGCGTCTTTCGACCAGTTGGCATGCTCCGGTGAAAAGAGCCCGTATATGACAAAATAAATAGCAATGCCATCGCTTTGTAGCATTTACAGGTTGACATTGCAATATATGCTTTGCAATAAATATGAATTGTGAAAGAAGAAAACATGCAATTAGCCCGCTTTGTACTGTTCGTGTAATCACTTCGTGTTTTAATACACATGTTGGGTAGATTCGACAACTGTGAGTACAGTGATATCGGGACTGAGCTGTAAGGTTAAAAGGCTATTGTCTGCATAGTACCTTTATTTTGTAATTTTTCTTTCCAAAATGTTTGTCAACCCATTTTTGCATTCATAAAGCAACTTTGCTTTCTTCCTCACTTAGCCCATAGACCCTCGAGTTTCTCGAGGGTCTATGCTTAAGCCATAGGTTTGTAGGTTACATTGCTAAATGCACTTTTGTTTCTGACAAAAGGGTAACATATTTAGACTAAATCTTCAATGTTAGGACACTTCAGTTCAACGATAAAATATTATCTTAACCCTTAAGACGCCATAGACTTTCATGCCATATAGCCTCCCATGCCAAGAACTTTTTGAACAATAAACTTGACATGTTACACTTCTTTTAGACAGATACAGTGTGTTTCCTGTGATTGGAAGCCCAGCCAAACCACTATGAATTTCAAAGATCAGAAAATGAAGAAGCTTCGAGATGTCTTTCCATGTTTGGTTTAGCAAATCACGGGTGGGAAAATGGGCTTAAAATGCTCATTTTGGTTCAAAATGTATTGAAAATGATTAAAAGACTCTAAAAATAGATCTTATAGTCCAAAAACCTGCAAGCTTTTACACATTTTAAATGTCATGAAAAGACACATATTTTGGTGAAAATTTTCTGCAGCGGAACTTATCAAATGTAAATAATAAACAAACAAACAATTGTTGGTATTTGTCAATAATACAAATACCACATACGTTTCAACACATTTACACAAAAGCATATAATACAAGTGAAATATAGGTTGAGACACAATATTAATCAGCAACATGATTGAATTTTGTAAACAAGAACTTTCATTATTTGTCATTGTTTATTTATTTATTTGTTTGTTTGTTTGTTTGTGAGTTCTTTCTATATTGAAAGGTGAAACCATGTATCCAGGAAAAATCTTTGTTTTTGTTTTTTTTATTTGGATTCTGATTGCTATCAGATATGATTCAGTTGTTGTTGTTATGGAATGAATGTTGCCATTACAGTTACAGAGGATATGTTGAGAGGTTTTGGCATTGCAAGTAAACACAAACAACAAATTTGATTGATGAACAAGCTGCCATCTTACAAGACAATTCAAATCAGAGCCCATATTCAGCTACGTTATTAGCTACCCTGTGATTGCAAACGACGAAAAACTTCACAAAAACGCACTACCTGAACTTCTGAGAAAATAAATTGGTTCAAGAACTAAATAAAATAAGTTCGAGGTACACTAAGAGCGACATTCGCCTCTGAACGCTTTCGATAACCATACTGGCCCTGACGTTCGATCGCGACGTCACCGTAATCATGATAGTCAATGTGAACACATACAAAATTTGATCACGTATTTTGACGAGCACGCAACATAATTCGCCAGCAATGAACAGAAACCAATAGATATGATATAAATAATTACGTATCGGGTATATTTCGACAAAAAAATATGTTATAGGCGTAGGAATATGACGCGAGATCAACAGTTCGGAACAAGCCGTGTTGTACATTTTGTACACACAAACCAGTGATCGGCGGCCATCTTGGCCGTCCCGATACACAGTGTAGAATGCCGCGATACCAAAGTTTACTTTACATAAACAGACCTGATCGCTCCAAAATCACATATTCAATTAAGATTTAGTGAAAATCCTTTCAAATTTCTTCACCATCCGTGTTTTCGGCCAAGAAAACCGAACTGAAAGACTCAAACTTGAGCTTTCAGAGAGGCTGGTCAACGCCGATGCTCTGCGGTGCGGTGACGCCATTCGAGCTGCTGTTCAACTTCAAAATCACGTTCGACCGATTAACAAAAGTCTTCATTTTCTCAGAAAATATCCTCAAAAAATACCAAATATATCATTTCTATTAAGAAATGGTCAATCACTTGTCACAAAACCATCGTCTTTAGGATTTACGGAAGAAAAAAGCGTTCAGAATGTCTCTCACTTTGGCGAAGTCAGCGACCAGATTTCATTAGATATTCACGGTAAAAATAGTTGACCCGATTTCCTCGAAAGGTCGCTCAAGTTACTGGAAATTGCCGTAGCTACATCAGATGATGTCATTATTTTATTCCTTATATGGACCTGAAGTGGGTTCAAAGGGTAAGGAATGGATTTATTTGTCAAGTGACCTCTGAAACGCGGGAAATCAAGTTCCAAACTTTGCCTGAGCGAACCTCAGGCCATGTACGGATATATCCATGCGTAGCGCTGAGCGTAAGTTGGGCGTGTACGGATATATACGGGCATGGCGTTTTAAGGGTTAAAACAGGATATTCTTGAAGAACCATGCGCCAAACCTAAGCCCTATAGCCTCCTTTAGTCAGAATCTCTGACTTTACAGAGCAGGATGTGAGAACAATTTAAGAGCCATATTTTAATGGGCTTCTCAAAATATTACTGGTGCAGATACCCCACCATGTTCTCAAGGAGTTACTCAACAAATATCCACATTTTGGGGGAGTTTACGTTTAGAAAAGGTAGAAATTTTACGAATATATTCCACTGTGATGAAAATTGTGCCACGTATCATACCAGTACAGTGGACGTGCGCGTCGTATAGTTTATCCAATTTTAACATACAATGTATCAGTTGTTGACTGGTTTCCATCCACCAAAGTGACGCCTTACACTGATGTTTCACGTAAATGCACTGAAAATGGGCGCGCGCGTTTTACAGCGGCTTGACACAATGTTGCAAACTTATCAAATGGACTATTGGTGGCAAGATAACCCTATGTGCCGTGTGTGTAACACCTGTGTATATTTCTCATATTTAGCAGAAGGTGGCGATAGACAACATAGTACACACACGGGCCAAAGTACACACACGCACACGGTGGGTTTACCGGTCAAGTGAAACATGACCTAAAACTTCACAGGATGGTAAATAACCATCCAGGAATCGATTCCGATTAAAAAAACAAAGTGAGTGGTAGTCACTTTACCGGCAGGTCGTCACTTTGTATTATTGCAACGAGTGTAAGTCGTCACTCTATACCGTACACATACCCACACACACACACTAACATACACACTAACATACACACACATACACACACACACACACACACACACACACACACACACACACATACACACACACACACACACACACGCACGCACGCACGCACGCACGCACGCGCGCACGCACGCGCGCACGCACGCACGCGCGCACGCGCGCACGCACGCACGCACGCACGCACGCACACACCACACACACACACACACACACATACATACATACATACATACATACATACATATACATACATCGCATCCCACCACAGCCAGTGGTGGGAGGCCGTATAACACTGGTAACACACAGCCCTGCCATTCACAGCTAACATATATACATACATACATACATACATACATACATACATACATACATACATACATAAATACATACATACATACGTACATTTATTTTTGCATGGTAGGGCTGTGTGTTACTGGCGTTATGTGGCCTCTCACCACGCCTGTGGTGGGAGGCTGTATAACGCCTGTAAAACTCGGCCCTACCATGCACAGCTAATATACATACATACATACATAGATATATAGATACATAGATACATAGATACATACATACATACATACATACCCCTGGTACATACATAGTATCTCTGCATGGCAGGGCTGAGTGTTACCGGCGTTATGTGGCCTCCCACCATAGCCTGTGGTCGGAGGCCGTATAATGCTGGTAACACACAACCCTGCCATGCACAGCTAACATACATACATACATACATACATACATACATACATACATACATACATACATACAAGGAAAAAATAACATGCTTTATGTTTCATGAAGCGATATGAAGTATTAAACTTTCATCTCTAAGTTGTAAATAACCAAGGTTGCTACTATATAATAGAATCGTCAGTTATATTTAAACCTTTATATAGGTGACCGTCAACCTGTAATAACTAATGGAGCTGAAGTTTTTCATATGCCGTTGGTGCAAAGAGGAATACTACCCCGCACTGACAGGCTGAACTCAAACTCAAAATAACTGCATGTTTCACACAGTTCATCGATCAAATGCGAGGTGTTTGCCGGAAAAAGAGTCCCTGCACATACCAGTATGTCATTATCCATAATCGCTGCCATTAACATACATACAATACCCCTGGTACATACCTGAGTGGACTGTCCTGCTGGTGGATATTTACTTGTCCCCGAGGCTGTCTGATAGCTCAGTATAAAGCTTCGTGCTTTTCCGATTACTATATATGTGTGTGTACTGTGTCTGTGTGTCGTCTGCTCCACGCACACCGTGTTGTTCGGTCGCACACAGAATTGCAACATCTAAGTCGGTTACTGTGACCAACTCTTTTGGGTTGGAAGCAGTGGCCGACTGGTTTTGTGTGAGGCCTAGCAGCTAGGCGATGTTGCCGTGAGTGTGTGGGGGTTCGAATCCCGTTTGGGTTATAGTAAAATTTATATTTCTTTAACCTGAGTGGACTGTCCTGCTGGTGGATATTTACTTGTCCCCGAGGCTGTCTGATAGCTCAGTATAAAGCTTCGTGCTTTTCCGATTACTATATGTGTGTGTACTGTGTCTGTGTGTCGTCTGCTCCACGCACACCGTGTTGTTCGGTCGCACACAGAATTGCAACATCTAAGTCGGTTACTGTGACCAATTCTTTTGGGTTGGAAGCAGTGGCCGACTGGTTTTGTGTGAGGCCTAGCAGCTAGGGGATGTTGCCGTAAGTGTGTGGGGGTTCGAATCCC
The DNA here is from genome assembly GCF_041260155.1 of Ptychodera flava. NCBI lineage: Eukaryota > Metazoa > Hemichordata > Enteropneusta > Ptychoderidae > Ptychodera > Ptychodera flava. The sequence continues at coordinate 10,491,282 of NW_027248281.1, forward strand.
GTTTGGGTTATAGTAAAATTTATGTTCCCAAGGGACAAACGGCGACACGCGTATGCATGCTGGTCCGTAAGCGCATATACGCGTGGCCATTTCGACACGAGCGCAGTAATCAAGATATAAAAATTCTTTCAGGTTCAGTTTTTTTATTAGTCCCCACGGACACCGTCCGGGGGGACTTATAGGTTTGGTAATGTCCGTGCGTGCGTGTGTGCGTGCGTGCGTCCGTGTGTGCATCCGTGCGTGCGTCTGTCCATCCGTTCACGCAGATATCTCAGAGATGCCCAGGTCAATTTCTTTCAAACTTTGCACAAGGATAGTACCCTACCCCATACAGATGCACATCAATTTGTTTCACAATGCGATCAAATTTGGCCGTGTTAGAGGACTTTTTAGTTTTCACCTCCATAGACTCCAATGTATAAGGCAGTCTCCATAGACTCCCATGTATAAGGCAGTCCATAGACTCCCATGTATAAGGCAGTCCATAGACTCCCATGTATAAGGCCAAGAAAAAAAAAATTCTTTCTCATCGTATTCATATTGCAAAAAGGATGCAGTGACACAGTTTTTAGTCCCCACGGATGAAGTCCAGGGGGCTTATAGATTGGGTCATGTCCGTCCGTGAGTCCATCCGTGAGTCCATCCGTTCACGCAGATATCTCAGATATTTTGACAAAATGTCACGTGACCTTGGTGACCTTTGACCTCAAATATATATATATATATGTCCATAACTCGGTAACCACAAGTGCTACACCCTTCATATATGGTATGATGGGACAGCTTATGACGCCACATATTGTACCTCATTAATTATGCGTATATCTAATTTTGAGCGAGCCAATAGAGCTAGACGTCTGATTTTTGGTATAGAGGGATAATTTAGCAATACTTTTTTTTTTCAAAATGTCACGTGACCTCGGTGACCTTTGACCTCAAATATACATATTTGTCCATAACTCAGTAACCACAAGTGCTATACCCTTCATGTATGGTATGATGGTACAGCTTATGACGCCACATATTGTACCTCATTAATTATGCACATATCTAATTTTGAGCGAGCCAATAGAGCTAGAGGTCTGATTTTTGGTATATAGGGATAACTTAGCAATACAATTTTTTCGACAAAATGTCACGTGACCTCGGTGACCTTTGACCTCAAATATACATATTTGTCCATAACTCAGTAACCACAAGTGCTACACCCTTCATGTATGGTATGATGGTACAGCTTATGACGCCACATATTGTATCTCATTAATTATGCACATATCTAATTTTGAGCGAGTCAATAGAGCTAGAGGTCTGATTTTTGGTATATAGGGATAACTTAGCAATACAATTATTTTTGCCAAAATGTCACATGACCTCGATGACCTTTGACCTCAAATATACATGTTTGTCCATAACTCAGTAACCACAAGTGGTACACCCTTCATATATGGTATGATTGGAGACCTTATGATGCTTCATACTGTACCTCATAATTATGCGTATATCTAATTCTGAGCAAACCCATAGAGCTGGATGTCTGTCATACATATGCACATAGATTGTTCTGTGATACAATCCAATAAGGCTGCCATGTGGCCATTTTATTGCGATTTTTTCATGTCCTGAACTACAGCTCAGACATGTACAAGCGAATTTATTCAAAAGTATTTTTATCACAGACCTTATGAAGAGGACTCTATCCTCTCTGAGGACCTGTAATCAAGTACTACCCATTAACAAGTGGGGACTGTGTCATCAACGATGACTTGTTTCTCTATATAATGGCGAAATTTTAGTGTCCTTTGTTCATTTGGGAATTTAAAAACAACTGTTGGTTTCAGAATTTTGAATTTCGGCACTCGCGTTATAAAAACAACCATCTTTTCTACAGTTAGTGAAATCGATGTGTAATAGCCGTCAATGGAGTAGCAATATTCATTGACTGCACGGCGAATACGGCAATTTCAGCCTTACTTGATTTCAACAAAAGTTATCAATAGTGATTGAAATTATAGTTGTAAGGCTCAGAAATTACAAACAACAATCGTATGATTTTAAATTTTGAATCATGGCACAAAACTATAAATTTGATACGAATTTCTTGGGAAGGTGGTTGTTGCTATGAAGTTAGCGCTTGCCTGGTAACCGGCAATAGCAGTGAGAAATAGTGACATTTGGCAACCTGCCGAATCGAATATTGCCAGATTTGTCAAGGGAAAGTACATGTAGTTAACAAACTCTTTGAAGTATCAATGTAAATATACATACCTGGCTTCAATAATTATAAACACTCACAACAATCGGAGTCGTTTTTGCTTCCGCTGCACGACAAGTGAGTGCGTCATTGTGACCTAATTAATATTCATGAGCCAGAAAATAGGGGGACGTTTACATTGGACAAAGAGGGTGCCTCCTGGGCCAGCGTGGCTCCTTCAAACTGGAAGTTTATTTTTGGAAGAATATTTCTGTGAAATCCATCAAGAAATGTAAATACTCAAAACTCCTTGTTTTAGATATGCTTTGTTTCAAATTGAAGTAAATTTGTGTGATTGTATTTTTGGGTCATTTTCTCCCATTTTTGAGCAAACATCTCTGATCCTATTGACTGATTGTTAATGCAGTTCACCATGGGCTATGTGACCCAGTGCCACAGTTATTATACAACAACTCTGATCATATGGGAGTGACACCGTCTTATTGGCGGTATTTTTTAAATGTCCTATACAGTCATTTCCACCAACTTTAAATCATAGGGTTTCCGTAAAATCATAAAAAACGAATGCTTTTGCTGGGCTTCTTAAACGTCCTGTAAAATTGAATCATGGGAAAAATGGCTCCATTGAGCATGTCACAGGTCTAAACCATTATCTTGCAGGTAAAAACACTGAAGACCTTGTGACAGTTCAATGACCAAATGCCAAAAGAAAAAAAATAAAGACAGGTCCTATTGACCGTAATGTGTATTAAAGGTATACAGTCACCTGTAATCTAAATATGCCCATATATATATGCCCATATATATGGTATAAGGGGCGTTCCTTGTATTCAAAATGCCAATGTGAGGGCGCTGTTTTTAGAAAGCGGCCACCCGCTTAAAATCTGTGATTGGTTAGATTTTCTGTTTCCATGCTAACTGTGGCAAAATTGAAACAGGTGACAGTATACCTTTAAGCGGACGCTCAATGCAAACAAAAGATATACAAATACACATGTTCAGCTTGTGAATTCAAAGTGTATGTGTGTAGAATGCATTGTTACTGTTTACATTTACACTGCATGAAAGCCCGATAATTCAGATAAATTCACATTAATGAGTTGCCTGTATTATAGTATAATACATGTGAATTCACATGAATCCACATGAATACAGGCTTTCTGAATACAAAAAATGGATTCTTGACTGTATTCATCGTATATGCACTCTTCAGCTAAAATACATGCAATAATCTATGTTAATACAGTAAGTATTATAGGGTTTTAATGCAGTGTTAATTTTAGTCCGGACTAAAATTTATTTATCAATAACAATGTTCATTATACACATATGAGCTGTACTGATAAGCTATATAGTGGACATTTCTACATGATTTATACGTTAAACAATAAAGTAGTTCAGTAAATACCGGTATACAGAACAAAAATGCTGAAAATCACCAAAAGTTACAGCTACTGTGGCTGTAAATCTGTTTCATGGCTTAAAGGAGTTTCTTTTGCCAAAAAAATAGCACTGTGTCTGACCGTCCACCAATGTGCAGTTTTCTGGGTACAGAAACAATGTGGGTTATAAGTTGGTTTCCTTGAGATTCTCTGACAAAATGTAAGCACCACACTAGACTTTTTGGAAGAATCTGAATAGAATGATATCATCCAGGGCTCCAATAATGTACAAAGTTTAATAGAGAAGTATTGTTGTGATGAATGCTGTATATTTACCTGAGATATCTCCCCGATATGGATGGGGAGAGGTTCTGTAGAGAATAGAACTCAATGTAAACATTCCAATTGAAATTTTCCATTATTTCATCTTGTATATTGAGATGTAGGGTGTATATGTAGGCCTGGTGTGATGTTCAGTACTGTATGGTCACACACATCTTGACTTACACAGCATATAGAGATAATGAGATTTGTGTAGGCCTGGTGTGATGTCATATGTGGACACACATTTTGACTCACACAGTAAACATGTACCGGTACACATCTTGACCTTAAACATGTAGAGATTAAATTAGATTTGCGTAGGCCAGCTGTGATGTCCTATGTGGATACACATCTTGATTACTCAGTATACATGTTCAGATAATTAATAATATTGTGTAGGCCAGGTGTGATGTCCAATGTGGACACACATCTTGATTACACAGTATACATGTTCAGATAATTAATAATATTGTGTAGGCCAGGTGTGATGTCCAATGTGGACACACATCTTGATTACACAGTAAACATGAAAGATAATTAATGTTGTGTAGGTTTGGTGTGATGTCCTGTGTGGCCACACATCTTGACCCTCACATTAAACATGTAGAGATTAAATTAGATTGCGTAGGCCAGCTGTGATGTCCTATGTGGATACACATCTTGATTACACAGTATACATGTTCAGATAATTAATAATATTGTGTAGGCCAGGTGTGATGTCCAATGTGGACACACATCTTGATTACACAGTAAACATGAAAGATAATTAATGTTGTGTAGGTTTGGTGTGATGTCCTGTGTGGCCACACATCTTGACCCTCACATTAAACATGTAGAGATTAAATTAGATTTGCGTAGGCCAGGTGTGATGTCCTATGTGGATACACATCTTGATTACACAGTATACATGTTCAGATAATAATATTGTGTAGGCCAGGTGTGATGTCCAATGTGGACACACATCTTGATTACACAGTAAACATGAAAGATAATTAATGTTGTGTAGGTTTGGTGTGATGTCCTGTGTGGCCACACATCTTGACCCTCACATTAAACATGTAGAGATTAAATTAGATTTGCGTAGGCCAGGTGTGATGTCCTATGTGGATACACATCTTGATTACACAGTATACATGTACAGATAATTAATAATATTGTGTAGGCCAGGTGTGACGTCCTATGTGGACACACATCTTGATTACACAGTAAACGTGTACAGATAATTAATGTTGTGTACCGATAGGCCTGGTGTGATGTCCTATGTTGAAACACATCTTTACTCACATAATAAACATGTATAGATACTTAATATAATGCTGTGTAGGCCAGGTGTGATGCCCTATGTTGACACTTATCTTGACTTGCACAATAAACATGTATAATTGATGCTGTGTAGGCCTGGTGTGATGTCCTATGTGGACACACATCTTGATTACACAGTATACATGTACAGATAATTAATAATATTGTGTAGGCCAGATGTGACGTCCTATGTGGACACACATCTTGATTCACACGGTAAACATGTATCAAGAAAATTACATTTGTGTAGGCCTGGTGTGATGTTCTATGTGGATACACACATTTTACTCACACAATAAACATTTTACAGATGGTCAGATTTGTGTAGGCTTGAGTTGATATCCTATAACCATGACTGCACATTCAAAATACAGGACAGCTGGAGAGATTGTAGTGTTCATTTAGATAGTTGTGTCAATAAGTGCATATGAGAGACCATGACTGCACATTCAAAATATGGGATAGTGGAGTGATTGTCGTGTGCATGTGGATAGTTATGTCAATAAGTGTAGATGAGAGACCATGACTGTACATTCAAAATATGGGATAGTGGAGTGATTGTTGTGTGCATGTAGATAGTTATGTCAATAAGTGTAGATGAGAGACCATGACTGTACATTCAAAATATGGGATAGTGGAGTGATTGTTGTGTGCATGTAGATAGTTATGTCAATAAGTGAAGTGAGAGACCATTACTGTACATTCAAAATATGGGATAGTGGTGATTGATTGTGTGGAGTGTTTATGCGTGTTGATAGTTATGTCAATAAGTGTAGATGAGAGACCATTACTGTACATTAAAAAATGGGATAGTGGAGTGATTGTTGTGTGCATGTAGATAGTTATGTCCATAAATGTAGTTGAGAGACCATTACTGTACATTCAAAATATGGGAAAGTGGAGTGATTGTTGTGTGCATGTTGATAGTTATGTCAATAAGTGTAGATGAGAGACCATTACTGTAAATTCAAAATATGGGATAGTGGAGTGATTGTTGTGTGCATGTAGATAGTTGTGTCAATAAGTGTAGATGAGAGACCATGACTGTACATTCAAAATATGGAATAGTGGAGTGATTGTTGTGTACATGTAGACAGTTATGTCAATAAGTTTAGATAAGGGACCATGACTGTACATTCAAAATATTAGATAGTTGGATAGATTGTTACGTGCATGTGGATAGTCATGTCAATAAGTGTAGATGAGAGACCATGACTGTATGTTCCAAATATTAGATAGTTGGATAGATTGTAGCGTGTATATGGATAGTTATGTCAATAAGTGTAGATGAGTGCATATCAGCACATGCAAAATATCTGATAGTGGAATGATTGTAGTGTGCATGTAGATAGTTATTTAATAAGGGACGATTCAGAATTTACTTCCAGGGGGGGGGGGTGGAGGATTTTCTATTTTCTCGGTGATTTTTTCCATGGCTCCCCTAGTAAATCACAGAAAAAATCTATGGCCCCCCCCTCATCTTTCCTGTTTTTTTTCCATGGCCCCCCCCCTAATATATACATGCATGCTTATACATTATAGACATATCCAGTCTAACAAGTTGCAGGAACTGTAGTGGACATTTAATCGATGATATAACAAATCATTTCAGGGTTATGTGACTATAAAAAGAATGATTTGCAGGGACTGCAAGTGGCACACTTTTGGAAAGGGTAGCAATAAACATATCTGGTTGTAAATTTCTGAAGAAAAGTTAATTACTAAATATTAATACTTTTCTGTTATGTCTCACTGATACATATGATGCACACAGAGACAAGCAAAGATGTCAGTTAGAAATGGTGAACAGAAAATCAGAGGAGCAGATAATTGGCAAAGTGATCTTATATCTTGAAGTTTAATGGTACATCATTTGCAGATATCCAGATATTTCTGGAAAGTGAGATGTACATGTACATGCATACGTTCAGCATACATTTTCATTTGATGATGCTGAATATTTGCAGACTCACCGTGAAAGTTTTAAACATTAGGAATTAAAATTGGTGAAAGCCAACTTGTTTTTAATTTTCTCTTTTTTTCTAATTTCGTTGTCATAAAACCAAGTAGCTGCCACTGAAAGCAACAATGCTGAGAATATTTTAGAACATTTCTTGGACAAAACACCTTATCCAAAACATGAATTCACATGTTATTCTGTTCATTCCATTCACAATCTAATGTTCATATTAAAATGCAGACAACCCCGTGTAAGTCAAAATTCACATTTTGTCAGCAGTATTTTTCAAAATTGACAGAGCATTCATATTTCAAATTTTTTTAACAAACTTTAATTTTAAAATAGTCATGATGTGCATGTTTTCAGATGACACAAAACAATACATGTTAATTTGGGGTTTTTTGCCTTTTCTGCCAGCCGTGAAATCTTTGATTATACATCAGAATGAATGGGACACAAAAGTATTAGCATCAAATACACAATGTGTAAGCCTATCCACATTTCTCCTAGCCTCATACACCTGAGATCACTTCTTGGACTACAGCAAATTTCTTGTGTACACAATATTTCAACAATCCGACACCATAGCATTGGTGCAGTGCCACATGATCTTCTGGATGCACATACAGGATTGTTATTGGAAAATCAACCCTTTTGTAAATTTTTCACCATATATTTTTGACAGTAATACATAATATTTTTATTTTCAACATTAAAAAACTATTCGCTGAAAAGCATCTTGAAGATGAGACGGCCATAAATTTATTTTCAAAAAAGTTTATAGTAGATGTAAGCACTGTAAAAAGTTATGTACATGTAGAACATTTAAAAAATTTAGAAAGGGTAAAATTGATGAGAATGAAACATAGAAAAAAGGAGCAGAAAAGAAGAGTAGCAGTAGCAGTAGTTTACTCAAAGGATGAAGTGGGTGTATATTTGGGGTAAAAAACCTCAATTTTTGTATTAATGATAAAATTAATTTAAGTCAAAAACTAGACAGTATTTTCTGAAATGTAATATTTCACTTGAAAGGAGAGTATTCATGTAGAAAAAAAAACAATTTTATTTGGCATTATCCATCCTCATTTTAAAATTGTAGGGGTTTAAAGACCGACACTCTAATAATTGATTAAAATCATGATCACAAAATTAAAATGCCTCTTATTCAAAATGCCTCTTATTAAAAATGTAAGAGCTTTATTGCCAAACAAAACCAATTGATAGTTGTTGTTTTATATAGCATTTAAAAAACATAATGTGAAATTTCAGAAAATTTGACCCAGCCTGAGTGGAGTTAAATTCTTTGGAAATTTTGAAATTGGGAGGAAAAAGAAGCCAAGAAATCGGGTGATTTGCATACATTTGCATAAATTAACACTTCTTTATCATGCAACTTTCAACTGCTTTACAAGCTACAAGGTAAACCCAACCTTAAAAAGACATTTGCTGTAATTTTTAGCATTTGTTCAATGTTCATCTCTGTGTATCAGCATTTGTTTGTTATTCTATCACTACATAGAACACCCAATGCTGTATTCAGCAAGATACCAGTGTGAACATAAATGACCATTGTTATTGTTGATAAATGAATTCTAGTGTGGACTTGATCTGAGATCTCTTTTCAACAAAAACAACCCTGACTGTTCACTGTATGGTTTGTATTGACATGCTAAATACTGGACATTTCATAACGTTTCAGGGAGGAGAACAAGATACTGCAGTAGATGCATAAAACAAACCAATGTGAATATTACCGAATTTGGCAGCTAAAGGAGTTTAACTAAACATGTTGAGTTTATCTGTCACCCAGGTAGCATCTATGGTTCTCTTTTGTAGAGATCAGAAATTCTGTGCAAATATTGAATTGATGTTTTTTTTCCCTGGCCCCCCCTAAAAGATTGTGGTATTTTTGTCTGGCCCCCCCTAAATTTTCTTGGGAAAAATGGGTGGCCCCCCTGAAAATCCTCCACCCCCCCTGGAAGTAAATTCTGAATCGTCCCTAAGTGTAGATGAGAGACAATGACTGTACATTCAAAATATGGGATAGTCTGATTGTTGTGTGATGTAGACAGTTATGTCATTAAGTTAAGATAAGGGACTGTGACTGTACATTCAAAATATTAGATAGTTGGATAGATTGTAGTGTGTATGTAGATAGTTATGTCAATAAGTGTAGATGAGAGACAATGACTGTACATTCAAAATATGGGATAGTGGAGTGATTGTTGTGTGCATGTTGATAGTTATTTAATAAGTGTAGATGACAGACCATGACTGTTCATCCAAAATATGTGATAGTGGAGTGATTGTTGTGTGCATGTAGACAGTTATGTCAATAAGTGTGGATGAGGGACCATGACTGTAAATTCAAAATATAAGATAGCTATAGTTGGATAGATTATAGAATGTATGTAGATAGTTATGTCTCGTAAGTGTAGTTGAGAGACCATGACTGCACATTCAAAATATGGGATGGTGGAGTGATTGTAGTGTGCATGTAGATAGTTATGTCAATAAGTGTAGATGAGAGACCATGACTGTACATTCAAAATATGGGATAGTGGAGTGATTGTTGTGTGCATGTAGACAGTTATGTCAATAAGTTTAGATAAGGGACCATGACTGTACAATCAAAATATTAGATAGTTGGATAGATTGTAACGTGTATGTGGATAGTTATGTCAATAAGTGTAGATGAGAGACCATGACTGTATGTTCCAAATATTAGATAGTTGGATAGATTGTAGCGTGTATATGGATAGTTATGTCAATAAGTGTAGATGAGTGCATATCAGCACATGCAAAATATCTGATAGTGGAATGATTGTAGTGTGCATGTAGATAGTTATTTAATAAGTGTAGATGAGAGACAATGACTGTACATTCAAAATATGGGATAGTCTGATTGTTGTGTGATGTAGACAGTTATGTCATTAAGTTTAGATAAGGGACCGTGACTGTACATTCAAAATATTAGATAGTTGGATAGATTGTAGTGTATGTAGATAGTTATGTCAATAAGTGTAGATGAGACACAATGACTGTACATTCAAAATATGGGATAGTGGAGTGATTGTTGTGTGCATGTTGATAGTTATTTAATAAGTGTAGATGACAGACCATGACTGTTCATTCAAAATATGTGATAGTGGAGTGATTGTTGTGTGCATGTAGACAGTTATGTCAATAAGTGTAGATGAGGGACCATGACTGTAAATTCAAAATATAAGATAGCTATAGTTGGATAGATTATAGAATGTATGTAGATAGTTATGTCTCGTAAGTGTAGTTGAGAGACCATGACTGCACATTCAAAATATGGGATGGTGGAGTGATTGTAGTGTGCATGTAGATAGTTATGTCAATAAGTGTAGATGAGAGACCATGACTGTACATTCAAAATATTGGATAGTTTGATTGATTGTAGTGTGCTTGTAGATACTTTTCAATAAGTGTAGATGAGAGACCGTGACTGTACATTCAAAATATGGGATAGTGGAGTGATTTTCGTGTGTAGGTGGATAATTATGTCAATAAGTGTAGATGAGAGACCATGACTGCACATTCAAAATATTGGATTATGGAGTGATTGTAGTGTGTATGTGGATAGTTATGTCAATAAGTGTAGATGAGAGACCATGACTGCCCATTCAAAATATGGGATGGTGGAGTGATTGTAGTGTGCATGTAGATAGTTATGTCAATAAGTGTAGATGAGAGACCATGACTGTACATTCAAAATATGGGATATTAAAGTGATTGTTGTTTGCATAGTTATTTCAATAAGTAGAGATGAGTGCATAACAGCAAATGCAATATATCTGATAGTGGAATGATTGTAGTGTGCATGTAGATAGTTATTTAATAATTGTAGATGAGAGACAATGACTGTACATTCAAAATATGGGATAGTCTGATTGTTGTGTGATGTAGACAGTTATGTCAATAAGTTGGATAAGGGACCGTGACTGTACATTCAAAATATTAGATAGTTGGATAGATTGTAGTGTGTATGTAGATAGTTATGTCAATAAGTGTAGATGAGAGACCATGACTGTACATTCAAAATATGGGATAGTGGAGTGATTGTTGTGTGCATGTTGATAGTTATTTAATAAGTGTAGATGAGAGACCATGACTGTTCATTCAAAATATGGGATAGTGGAGTGATTGTTGTCTGCATGTAGACAGTTATGTCAATAAGTGTAGATGAGGAACCATGACTGTAAATTCAAAATATAAGATAGCTATAGTTGGATAGATTATAGTGTGTATGTAGATAGTTATGTCTCATAAGTGTAGTTGAGAGACCATGACTGCACATTCAAAATATGGGATGGTGGAGTGATTGTAGTGTGCATGTAGATAGTTATGTCAATAAGTGTAGATGAGAGACCATGACTGTACATTCAAAATATTGGATAGTTAGATTGATTGTAGTGTGCTTGTAGATACGTTTCAATAAGTGTAGATGAGAGACCATGACTGTACATTCAAAATATTAGATATTTGAATAGATTGTAGTGTGCACGTAGATAGTTATTTCAATAAGTATAGATGAGAGACCATAACTGCACATTCAAAATATGGGATAGTGGAGTGATTGTAGTGTGCATGTAGATCTATAGTTATGTCAATAAGTGTAGATAAGAGACCATGACTGTACATTCAAAGTACAGGATAGTTGGAGTGATTGTAGTACAGTATTTGCTTTACTCATGCAGTGATTTATTTTGTTTTATCAACATTATCGGTAAGTGAGACTTGATTTTTTGAGAAAGGAATTGTTCCATTCATCAGGCAAAAAGTCAGAGCCATTTGTTCATGCATAAAATGGCAAGTTACACTGTTTATCAGTTGCTCATCTCAGGCCCCAAGCCAAAAGTCCATTCATTTAAAACTTGCTATGGAGGTATCTAAAGATAATGTCAGTCGATAAGAGGAAATGTTGTTGAAATTTTGATAATTGTAATTTTTGCTCAATTTTCCCTGTTTTTTGGTAAAAAAGCCTTTTTTTCTCTGAAACCGCAAGTCCAAATTCCAATTCATTTGAATGTGGTATCACAGTTCATAGGGGTGATCTCAGTCTGATTGTCAAAATTGTTGTGAAATTTACAGCTACCCACTTAGGCCAGAATATTCTCACTGATTTTGCTTTTTACTCGGGAAGGCTATTCGCAACCTTTCCTGTGCAGGTTGACAGTGTAGATACTGTATTGGATGATGTGTCCTTGTCTGAATCCAGTGTAGTTATCATTAGGTTATTACAATTTGTCATCCCAATACTCCGTTCAGAATTAAGTATGTATAAATGTTCAATTTGATTGTGTTAATTAATGAGTACAATGAAATGAAGGTAAAGTGATATCTTTCAAAAACTCGCATGATTTTGTTAGATCAAAATTTTTTGGAATAACACATGTTTGTTAAAAGGTATAATTTTATGTCATTGTTGTGTATAAATAGTAGTGACAACTACAGCAACACATAAATAATAATTCTATCTCACTGGAGTTTCATCATGTAATTAAACAACTAACAGTTATGTGTATAAAAACACCATGTAGGGTTAATTAAATGTGTATGTAGGCCTGGTGTGATGTTCAGTACTGTATTGTCACACTGTTTATCAGTTGCTCATCTCAGGCCCCAAGCCAAAAGTCCCATTCATTTAAAACTTGCTATGGAGGTATCTAAAGATAATGTCAGTCGATAAGAGGAAATGTTGTTGAAATTTTGATAATTGTAATTTTTGCTCAATTTTCCCTGTTTTTTGGTAAAAAAGCCTTTTTCTCTGAAACTGCAAGTCCAAATTCCAATTCATTTGAATGTGGTATCACGGTTCATAGGGGTGATCTCAGTCTGATTTGTCAAAATTGTTGTGAAATTTAAATTTACAGCTACTCACTTAGGCCTGTACATTCTCACTGATTTTGCTTTTTACTCGGGAAGGCTATTCGCAACCTTTCCTGTGCAGGTTGACAGTGTAGATACTGTATTGGATGATGTCTCCTTGTCTGAATCCAGTGTAGTTATCATTAGGTTATTACAATTTGTCATCCCAATACTCCGTTCAGAATTAAGGTATGTATAAATGTTTAATTTGATTGTGTTAATTAATGAGTACAATGAAATGAAGGTAAAGTGATATCTTTCAAAAACTCGCATGATTTTGTTAGATCAAAATTTTTTGGAATAACACATGTTTGTTAAAAGGTATAATTTTATTTCATTGTTGTGTATAAATAGTAGTGACAACTACAGCGACACATAAATAATATTCTATCTCACTGGAGTTTCATCATGTAATTAAACAATTAACAGTTATGTGTATAAAAACACCATGTAGAGTTAATTAAATGTGTATATGTAGGCCTGGTGTGATGTTCAGTACTGTATGGTCACACTGTTTAATCAGTTGCTCATCTCAGGCCCCAAACCAAAAGTCCCATTCATTTAAAACTTGCAATGGAGGTATCTAAAGATAATGTCAGTTAGATAAGAGGAAATGTTGTTGAAATTTGAATAATTGTAATTTTTGCTCAATTTTCCCTGTTTTTTTGGTAAAAAAGCCTTTTTTCTCTGAAACCGCAAGTCCAAATTCCAATTCATTTGAAATGTGGTATCACAGTTCATAGGGGTGATCTCAGTCTGATTTGTCAAAATTGTTGTGAAATTTACATAATTGTGTTTTTGAGGCAATTTTTTGCCACTTTTGGTCAAAAAATTGTTTTCTCTGAAACCACAAGTCCGGTTCGTTTGAAACTAGGTATAGAGGATCCTAGGTGTGATATCAGTCAGATTGCCTGAAATTATGGTGAAATGGTTTTTTCTTGATTTTGGTAAAAAGTCTTTTTCTCTGAAAGTGCAAGTCCAATTCATTTAAAACTTGGTAATGTGGACCATAGGGGTGATCTCAGTAGGATTTGTCAAAATTGTAGTGAAATTTATATAAATTATAAAGTTACACAATAACATAATGGCAAATGTACATAATTTTCATGAATTTTCATTCAAGATCTTGTTTGCTATTCTCATCTTACATTTCTAATTCATAACACTCGTGAACAAATGTTCAAAACAAATGTGGGAACAGTGTCCATGACGCTATTTTTAAAAAATGCACTTTAAAATTACTCTAAAGCTTCAGCTTTCGATGCGGAAAAATTTCACCAGCAAGTTGAAAGATTGTGTTCTATCTGAACTCGCGGCTTGCAGCATTTGCCCTTGTTATCTGAACACCAAAGTTAGTAATTACTTAGCAACTTGGCAGAGCATTCAGCTTTATACCAAGACATTTACCAAAAGAAAGTCTAGTGTGTGGGTGTGGGAAGTCTGATACAACTCAGTAGGCAGCCCCACTGAGTAAACTGATCTGTTTATGTTGGTCAAACCATTTTTGACTGGCAATATTACAAATGTAAATGGAAGAATTTTTGAAGGGGGAAGTAATACTGTGAGTAAAACAATAATTTGTGGTTACTTTGAGAATACATCATTCAATGCTCAACTGTGTTAGGACTGTGTAAGTGGTAAATGGTTTATAGCAACAGCCGCTTATCAGTTGACTCAGTAGGGCTACCTGCTGAGTTGTCTAAAACTCTGAAGCAGTAAAACAGACTTTGGTTTAGGGAACTCTGCTGCATATTGCTAAGTGCTCAGCCAAGTTTCAGGGTATTTTGGTGTTCAGATTCAACTGTAACAATTTAAAATTCAAAAGCTACCTAATCTCTGCTAACATTGTAGCACTTTTGACTTGGTTTCTAGTGAGGATTATTGGGATTTTGAACAGTTAATACCTTTCATATAATACCTTTTTTGTTGATGAGAGCATCACACTGCATGCCCTTGGCGGTATATTTTTTACCTTCTCGTGTCTATTTATAGACAGAGAAGGTATTAGAGTTGAAAACCAGTATGCTGGTGTCAACTACTTCCGTCTGTCAATACTTCCGTCTGTCAGATCCGTTGACGTTATGCCATCGTGATGGGTCATATCATAAACTGGTGGGGGTGTTCATGGTTCAGGTCGAGGTGTAGGAGAACGATTTTGAGCTGTGACAAAAAATCAAAAGAGACTTAGCGGCATAGCCACAGTGTTACATGTAAGCCTTTCTCCAAGGTCTTAGTTGACTACGATCTATTACAGACTACTGAGCTGACGTTAGGGGTACTCACTTTGTGTTTGCTCACCCAGTGTGCGCTAGTGTTTGGTACTGAGTTGCGTGGATATGCCCTCATGGCCTCACGTAATATGGGCCTGTTGCATAATCTGCAGATGATCATATGCCTCTGAGTCTTAAAACGGTCATTGTGTAAGCCTGTCGGCATTTTCCTTGCATTTTTTCTCATTTAATTTTGCAAAATATCAGCGAGTACCTCAATATTTCAAGAAACAACCCAGGCGAAAGTGAACATGGTCAACCAGGAACTAACATGTTAGTTCATGGTCATATGACTATGGTGTACCATGTTAATTCATGGTCAACCATTGACGACCATGTTTGTTAAATGGCACAAATTACTGTGGTCTACCATCGTCAACCATTGCCAAAAAACCATGGTCAGCCATGGCTATATGACCGCGGTCAACCATAGACGACCATGTTTGTTAAATGGCACAAATTACTATGGTCTAACATGGTCAAACATGGCCAAAACTCATGGTCAATCATGATCAACCACAGCCACCACCATGGTCAATGACAGGTGACCATGGTTTTTAAGAGTGTTATGAACTTTGCACCAAGTTTGGGCAATAGTAAAAATATTATATTTGCACAGAGAAGTAGAATTAAATTGTGTTTGTTTGTATGGAGTGTGCATGAAGATTAGGGGGCGGGGTTCATATGAAAGGCATGGTAACTGCTGGCTCAACAACAGCATACACACTACCTGTAATATTTCACGGTATTCAGATTTTTGTAAATCCTGACATTGTCTTTTCCACAGCAATTCTGACAGTCAGCATGTGGTACATGACATCATTGTGCTGCTTCTTCCCCTGTATTGTATACAAATGATAGTTTTCTAAAGTGACATATAAATGTACCCAGTACCCAGTAACTCTTTTGATACGTTTACCTTGTGAGCAGCAGATTCTAAAATTAACCTTGGAGTCATGTATACAGATGCCAGAAGGTCTGAACAGCGAGCCATGAAAAAGTTGAGAGGATATACTTTCAACACGTCTTCATTCCAGTGGACACATTCAATAACACTTGAATGTAAAAGAAAAACCTTCTCAGGCAATAAATGTTTCATTAAAAAAATATATTACTGTACAATAAAACAAATATCTCTTCTATTATGAACATACAATAATTGTAGTTTCAACATGAAATGAGCTGTTAAATATATGTTTTCATTGTAAATATTAGTTAGATACAAAATAAAAACGTTTGTACTTTGATCTATTATACTGGATACTGAATGCAAAATATTAATGTAAGTAGAAAACATATCTATATATGTTGGAAGAATAACCAACATTTTAGGAAATGAATTATACATGAAAGTCTGTTGATAAATTCTGTCTGTTTAAAAATGCTTTGACAGATTATACAGATACGTCATCACAAAGTGAAACATCACAAATTTTTAATGAGTACATGTAACTGTTTATAAAAATATATCAATATTGAATTTAGTGTTAGAAGAATAATGATTATAAATTCTTGGTACTTTTGTTGATATCTTTTTTGGATTACACGTACTAAGTGCAATCTGATAATGGAATATACAAAAAAATGCAAAATCTGTCCTTTGGAAGACCTGGAACAGTTAAGATCAACAGATTACAATATTTAAAATGTGTACCAAATGGAAACTGATCAGTTAAAAAATGTTATGTTAAATTCACATATATATATAAAAATTTAACTATGAAAAACTTATTCAAAAACTTTGCAATTTTTGTTACTTGTAGTTTGTTGACAAATAAATTTCACTTTATATATTTCAAAATTCCTTTCCTGAAAACGAAGTGTACATGGAAAACATGAGAACTTTGGTTTGATGTTTTATCATTAGATGTTGAGTTTCAGCCAAAATAAACAAGGCATCATGGTAAAACAATGTTCAATTGCTACATGTAAAAATCAGGATCAGCTGAGTCTGTGGTGTCCTTCATGGTAAGAGCTGATGAACAGTAAAACTTGCAAAAGAAATGAATCACAGTACAAACCATGCCACCACCCGCACTACTTGGAAAGAGAGTAGTTGTATCAAGTCCGAAAACTTTTCTTCCATCATTAAGACATGGAATGATTGGCACCTGAGACGAGAATAAAACTGTATCATGTCCGATTTATACTATGTTATTCCTATGCACTGCATGCAGTAGAGTTGCTACCATAAGTACCATACCAATCCATAATCGATACGAACAGAGATCACTTCTTGTCGCCATATGTTCTCAACTTCTCAAAGAACAGTGGTTGGTTTGAAATAGTCCCCTAAGGTGTGGAAAGTGTCGAAGTAGCAAACTCTCAGTTGAAACGTCACGAAAAGGCTGGAAAATTCAACATGTCCAAGGCCGGCCATTACACTGTAATTTGTAAATAACGGACATCCACTGATCGAAGTTTAACTTACATAAACTCTAAGTGTCTAACGCAGGCAACGTCCTTCAATCATTACAGTTGTTCTCCTAAACCTCTTCTGTGTTCCCTTCATCGTCGACTGAGAGAAGTAATCGACGATTTCTCCCAAAAACCGTGGCTTAATGGAGTGAATGATTATCCAGACTCACATATTCCAACACTGGAATTCAAAATGGCAACCTTGGCAAAATTGGCCAATCAGAAGTCTTGTTTTACAACACGTGATGTTGTAAGGTCAAAGTTCGAATACATGATGTTCTGTTTGACCTGTGACCTCCTGGCTGCTGCCGCTGCCTTTTCAAACATTAGTTTTGCGAGAATGGGAGAGTATATTACTTTTATGCCAACTTTTATACACTATAAATCAGTCAGTGTACCTCTATGGCCTTCCGACATGTATGATTATGCAAGTAACGATCGTGAGTAGTCAGATTTTACGCCAATTACCTTTCTAAATGTGTTTGCATGTATCAACGTAGGCCAGTAACACTTTCTGATCGACACATGACTGAGGCATTGCCTTATTTAGTGCTCGGTGCTACACGGCAACACAGAAAAACCTTGAACAGGGCCCATGGGCTACATTGCAGCTATTCAGTGGTATGACTTGTAAACCAAACAAAAAAATTGTAGTTTCTTTTCCTGAAATACGTCACGGCTTTTTTGAAACTTATCATTTAAAAACATTAATGTCCAGAGAAATAACCTTCATGCATTGATGTTTTTCAGTACATTTATTTCATATTCCAAGGTAATGGTTTGATAAATTTGTGCATTCCACAAATTGACCTATCTAATTTTTTTTTCAAAATATAGTATTTCTCAAATCATTAATCCTTTGACTTTTCTTTTTCTTAAGGATTATGTGGCAATTTACAGTATATACCACCTATAACTTACTTAGATTTTGTTTATTTATTGAGTGATTATGATATTTGGTATCCTGTTGTCTTCATCGTTGGACACATGTGTTAAATTCTGCCTGAAAATACCGGTATTCTTTATGATTTGTTGAAGAGAATTTTGCAATATTACAATTTAACCAAAATAAAAATTTAAAACATGGTCATCAAGAAAATTGGTCATTCTAGGACGATGGTCAACCATAGTTTATCATTGATAACGATAGTCAGAAATATAATCAGTCATCAAATAACATGGTTGACCATGGTTGCCGACAATCATGAACAGATCAGCGATGATAGACCGTGGTCAACTGTCATAGACCAAGGTATTTGACTGCTTACTGTGGTCTCATATCATAGCCAACCATGGTAGTTCATGGTCAAACATCAAAAACCATCAAATACCCTGTTGATCATGGTACATCACAGTTGACATTTCGCCGGGGCTCTTTCTTCCCAATCGTTTCCTTGAGTTTCAGAGTCATATGAACGAAAATGAGTGAAAGTTTTAGACAGGAAAATCGGACGTCGGCCATGTTCAATGTTTACAGTACGATCAGAAGTTTATGTGGAGGAAATAACTAACAAACACTATTCATGATGCCCGCCCTCTACAGGCAGACCTTCCTATATGAAGTACCACATTTTATGCTTGTGGAAAGCTTGACCACACAAAGGAGCATTATAACTTTTAGAAAATGACAAATTGAATCAGAAGGTATTCTGAAAATGTCAAATACTGAGGAAAAATGCGCAAATATTCAAAATAAACAGGTTAACTGACTGGTCAGCTATAAAAAACCATGAAAATGTTAATGATCAAAAGTTTTGAGATGCGCACATTTTAACAAATACTGAAATTATTAACATTATAAATATAAGACAAACTATTTTTTCAGGGATGGGACAGGTTGGAAATGAGGGGTGAGAGACAAAGGCACTCCTATTGCTGCATGTGGATGCAGCCACACCATTTCATTTACAGCATACTTATTCACTGTGTTGTGGTCAAGTTCTATATTGTACTGACTGTCATACAAGGATAACATAAGCAAATCAAATCAAATTAGAAAAGGATCAATGCTGTTGTGTGGATTTTGCTGAACACGGCTGATTTTAATATTTCGCCCTACATATTTGGTATCCAGCAAAGGCATATTTTGATGTAAAGTCAAAATTAACACTACATTGCTGACAATATATGTTACCGTTTCTGCATGAACTTTTCTTTTTTAAATTATAGAAAGTACTTCGAACAGATTAACAATTATCGTGATGTCAACCCATGATTTTATATCACAAAGACTGTAATTCTGCCAATTTTTTTTGTTTTTCAGTCATTTTATAAATTTGCACTGCACAAGATGATTGAACAAATTGCAATGTTTGAATTTGTAAACTCAAAGAATAAAATCCTTTGGTCACAGATTAAATTATTTTTGAAAAGAAATTTACTCTTAAACACTTTTAGCATATATTCTTTACACGGTCATGTATTTCAAGGAAAATATGCCTATTAAAAAAGTAATTTCTTCACTTTCAATTTCTTTTGAATACTATGACAATTATCAGCCATGAGGTTTTACAAACACAAGACCAGATAAGCGTTTTTCATCATTTCCACAGGATTCTTTGGAATATCCCTTAAAAACAGTTAAAAGTGACTTAAAATGATCACTTGGTATACATTTAATTTACAGATGCCAGGTTGTGTATTTCACATGCACTCAGGTCAGTAGGGAAGTGCGTCATTACTATTTTGGACTGTTTTTTCTTATTTCTGAATTATTTAACCTTTTTTCCACACTGAACTATCTTTAGGCACTTTATACTGTAGCTTAGAATTTTTTGATTGATGTATTTAATCATCTTTTGGGTTCTTTGGGTCCATATCTCACCTCATGCC
This sequence comes from Ptychodera flava, assembly GCF_041260155.1. NCBI lineage: Eukaryota > Metazoa > Hemichordata > Enteropneusta > Ptychoderidae > Ptychodera > Ptychodera flava. The sequence continues at coordinate 10,511,877 of NW_027248281.1, forward strand.
CCTACATCATCCACTAGTTACCAATTACTCCATGCCAACAACCAATTACCTGACCTGGCCACACATTAGAGAAGGTACAGCGTCATTGACGGTATTTTTTTTCTGTACGTAGCATAAACCAGTTTCTTGTTCTGCTCCCTTAAGCAGACTTGAAGGCATATTAGTCTTCAAGCCCAAGCAATGCCAACGTTTTGCTATTTTCTCAGTATTTTTCTTACATGTCTCAACTCCATTTTCTTGTTCTACTATTGATACCTTACAAAGCTTCAATCATAAGTTTCTTAAGAAAGCCTGTGCATGAGTAATGGCCACTATTATTATTGACAAATGAATTTTAGTCTAGACTTTTATTCATTTTAGATCTTGTAATGTCCATGCGTCCGTCGTTCACGCAGATATCTCAGACATGCCTTGGTCAATTTCTTTCAAACTTTGGATATTACAAGGATATTACCCTACCCCATACAGATGCACGTCAATTAATTTGTTTCACAATCGAATTAAATTTGGCCGTGTTAGAGGACTCTTTAGTTTCACTCTCCATAGACTTCCATTTATCAGGCAGTTCTCCATAGACTCCTATGTAAAAGGTAGTTCTCCATAGACTTCTATGTATAAGACAGTTCTCTGTAGACTTCCTTGTATAAGGGCCACAAAAAATAAAAATTTACTTTTATTTACTTTTGTATAAGGGCCACAAAAAATAAAAATTTACTTTCTCATCGTATTCATATTGGAAAAATGATGCAGTGACACAGTTTTATTACCTCAATTTTTAGAGCAAATAAGGCTAGAGTGCTAATTTGTTGTACACATAGCGAAGCATGGTGTCAAAACATTTCGCCACCATGTCAACTGAGGTCAAAGGTCATTGGCCTTAAATATCACACAAATTTGAATTAGCAGATAACTTAAAGGGCCAGATAGTTCATATTTGGTAGGTTACAGTACCTAATGGTTAACTATCACATACCTTATCAGTGATCAAAATAATCGGTGGCAATGGTGGCATTTGCCACCGAAAACTGTCAATCTGCCACCAAATTTTTTTTCTGGTGGTATTTTTCTGCCACTAAATTTTGGGCCATCATGTCATCGATCCTACAGCTTGAATGAAGGAACACTAGTCTGAAGGAACACGCGTTGTCTGACGGCGGAAAAACTCATTAGCCAAAAACCCCAAACTAATTGCGACATTTTGGCATGAATGAAAACACAGCGTGAATCCAAACTTGTGATCGGCTAATCTCCATATCGATGACAGCAGCTTTTGTACACTGGACATGTTGTTGCCCTCTGTGATAGCCGCATATGCAGTCATATGGCACAAGATAAAATAAAAGCATGTTGTGACATTTTGAAAACAAAGCCAAACTACAGCCTGCATGAATTAAAAAACATAAATACTTGTAATTCATTAGCCAGTACAGGGCTCAAAAATTCCTATCGCCCGACGCCCGTGGCTAGTGAATTTTGCGTTCGGGCAAGTAAAATCAATATGCTTCCCGTCCGACGGGCAAGTGCACCAGCGGTTGAATTAACTAAGCTCTGGACAATTCAAGCTTGAAAACGTATTTCATTAGGTCTGTACACGCCTACAATCATTGTAGGTCCTTCAACTCTCAAAAGTTTTTTTTTCTGAAAACTCTTGAAAAATCCGCCCGACATCGCAAAATAATCGGGCAAAGTGAAAAACCCAGGCCTAGTCGGGCCTAACCGGGCCTAGTCGGGCCCTCTAGGTTGGCGATCTAAAATTTAGCGCGAATTCATGTGTGCTCGTGCTCCCTCGCTAGTAGATCGCCCGGCTTCACGGTTACACACGTAAACATATCAATGCGCCTATCTGAACGTATCCATATGCTTTTAGGAATGTCTGAGTTTACAGTTGTACTGTCTAAAAATGGGCGGAGAATGGCAGGGAAAGACATTAACCCCAACATGTGCGGTTAATTCTCAGAAATATCTTTTTTATTTGACAGAAAACTAGTTTGTATGCGTAAATATTTCCATGTTCGGCACACAACACGATATGAAGACGGTAACAAGTGAGAACGGCCCCACGTTACGTACGTTCGAGAAAACGGTCCCGGGACATAGAGCATGTCGAGCACTTTGACTTTCTCAATCCCTATTAATTCGACTGAATGACATGGCTTTCAAAAAAATTCCTTCAGTTGGTGAATGAACGACATTTCAAGACATCGAAAACAACGTAAAACAGCGTTACGAATATAGACTCTTTCTGTGTGTGAATCAATATTCCTTCCTAATTTGACAGATATTATGTTCTAAACCACGTGTTGCTTGTTCCTAAAACGCGTAGACGGATGTGCCCCGTGCACTAAAAGGACAAGTTTGCGAAACGCTAAAAAATTGCTGAAGAAAAATCGGTATGTTACATGTCGGCAAGTACGGCCGACGCCGCCCCGTGCATTCTTACCGACTGGGAACAGACTTATATTTTCAAACGCAAATGGGGACAGTGTCAAGGAAAGACGACGACTTATTTTTTCAAGCTGAAGAAAATGCTCTTTCTGGTTGTGTTAATGAATCAATCGAATACTTTTGTTCCCAATTAATAAATCATAGACAATCTCGATTCTCGGTTTATTGCAATTTTTGTCGACCGATAAGTCTTTTCATCTTCAATATTCCATTAAAATTTCACCTATATAATATCATAACCTCCTGTGACTGGTTCCTTCTAAACGTTAACTTGCCTTGTGCATGAAAAGAGATGCTGTATCTTATGCGAAACAATGAAAAAATAGCTGAAGAAATAACCATGTGTATCAGTCAGTACGGCAGGCGAAACTCGGAGGCCAATCGTACCAATTGCGGACAGAGTAGATGGAAACGCAAATAGGGTGTTATTAAAGGAAAGGCGGTGACTTATTTTTAAAGCTGAATAAAATGCTCTCTCTGGTTGTGTAAGTCTGTCGATCGAAATACAGTTCCCAGTTGATTAATCGTGGAAGTCTCGTTCTCCCCTTTATAGTTCGATATTTACTGACTCGTTCCTTCTCATTTTTGTCAATCGATGAAAGCATTTTCGTCTTCCATATTCAATCTTACTTTGAACAATGTTATATTCTGACCTTTACTGCCATTAGTTTTGATCAACGTACAAAGACGTGGCCTATGCGCCCAGTTGACAAGATGTTTTGCGAAATAGTGAAGAAATATTTGAGCATGGCCATATATGCGTGGGGGCTCGGGAGACATCGATGTCACAGTCTTTCCTGACTGTTTACATGTAGCTTAGGGGATGTCAAAGGAGATGAATCAGTTAGTTGAATAAAACAAAACTTTTCGGACATCATATTTTGTGTCAATTTTGTCAATGTCGGACTTTGGATTTGATTGAGAAACCGGAATCACCTACAGAGATGTTTACATTAAACACGGACGCACATTTGTTGTGCCGCTACTGTCGGTCTCAGTCGTGATGTCTCTCCCATAAAAGTTCAAAGCTATAAGCTTGTCGTTTCGATGCACAGCGGTACACAGATGACCAGATATTGTTTGTGCTTAAAACTAGTCTAAGCAATTTTACGACTGTCTTTGTCATCGTGTCTCCCCGTGAATGTCCTTGAACCTATGGCCGTGACCATTGTTTTACTGTATCCGTTAGAGTGTAAACGCCTGCTCGTCCCCAGCAGAGGACTTGTAAAAACATTATGCTGTACATCCGTGTACACTGTGTGCATAAGCCCCTAGACCTAGTTTAATTCTATTATGGAAAGGTAAGTAACTTTAAGAATAAAGGGTCGTTAGAGTTGCTAAAATTGCGAGAAAAACAGAACGTTTTTCCAGTAGCTTTATAGTTCTGTGCTTTCCGTCCCCGTCACTAGAATAGAATCGTCCCATTCCCGAGCGCTATTGTCCATGATGTGCTGTTGATTTGTATTCTTTCGTTGTGCAATTTCATTCGTTTGAAGTAATTATCCTTTCATATGACTGCTCTGTGGGACTCTTCTGGAAATAAAAAACAACTGTATAATGAAAGACATAAACTTCAACGGTGATAGGTATACAATATCGGTTAGATGTGCGAAGGTATACAGATTACAAGTTATTTTAGAAGTTCTCAAAACTAGTAAAAACAATTCTGCTCATTGATAGTGTCTCCTCGTGTGAACGTCCTTGAATCCGTGGCCGCGACCCCGGGCCGCGACCATTGTTTCTGATGTGTTCGACGGTTGATGATTGGTAGATATATCCAAATTTGAAGACTGAACACTATTACGTGATCGATTGTTGGCATGGTTAGGTAAAAGGCGGTGTAGAGGCGAGACGGCGAAAGTCCACGGGCCAAGGGAGCTCGAGCAGGAACAGTACATCGCATGCTTTCTTACAATGAATGAACCATCGGTTTCCATAGCTACTACGTGAAATCCGGCCTCACCGATGTCCCTGTCCTGATTCGGAGAGCAATTTCAAACTGCGTGTTTAGGTTCAGATGTCCGATTTTTTGATTTACAGAGAACGCCTTTCTTGATTTTACATGTAGCTGTAATTATCACATGAGAGCAATTAAAAATTCAAAGCCAAATAGCCAGCGGGAAAAAAAAATTCGACGACTCGGTCTGACCAGCGCTCGCAATGAAAAAAATTTGCAAAGTCTCTGAAGTCGGTATCATTGCTCCGCCATGTTTATTGTTGGTTGTACGGCCAGTTTAAAAGTCATGGACGTTCTCCACAGTAAAAATTCATATAAGTGCCATACCACGAAGTTCCCTGTGCATTTCAATATGTCTATTTGGAAGCAAAAGCGTCACAGACATCACCAGTTGCGAACTCTACCGGTTTTCGATACGAAAGATGCAATATATTATCAGAGCTGTTCACGTTGTGTTTTGAGTCTGATATCGAATATAACAGGAAAAAACTAACGATTAGAGTGACGACAGAGACCATGCCCGATATATACGGGAAATTGACATCAACTATTGCATTGAGCAGTGACCTGAAACTTCAAACTGATATTTAAATGTCGATAAATAAATAAAACATCGAAATGCCGAGAGAGAGAGAGAGAGAGAGAGAGAGAGAGAGAGAGAGAGAGAGAGAGAGAGAGATTGGTTTACGCTGTCGCGAACTGATTATAATCTTTCGGATATGACTTCAGTATAGACGCTACACAGACATCGAAAATGTACATCTACTTTCCAGAAATTGTAATAAGAGTAGAACAAATCCAAAAGTATTGGTTGAAGTAAATCTTCAGATGTTGGTTTTCCAACTTTGCGAAGTCAGACCATACTTACAGAAAATGGCCGTCAGAGACTTCTCTTAAAAATATTATCTGCAACACCACGTTTCTTATGATCGGTGATGTCAATTTTTATTATTTTTACAAAATATAATGCATTAAACGCTCTTAGATTATCTAATCTGCCTGTGACGGAGTTGCAATATATTTCAAGGGCCGGCACACGATGTCACATTCGACGATTTCAAATCGTAATTATTTTTCTGGTCGAATTGATAGGGTTTTTACGGTAATCAACCCCGCGCTCGCAGAGGCATGCCATGCTGCGATCGATGCAAATTACAAGTGGCTATTTCGCCGCACGAATTTCAATAAGACAAATAATAGCAAAAAGCAAAATCGAACCTGCACAAACTATATTGTGTGTTCGGTGGCAAAAAAGAAATCATCAATCGAGGGTACGCAAAATGCTTGCGACAGGGCCAGCTGAGGCACAATGTAGGTTTGTGAAACTAAGTCTCTGCGGGAATTTCCAACGTGTTTGAATTCCCGGCTGACTTGCAGCGATTTCGAAGCTGTTATCAAATTGGTTGGCAGAATCTTACCGTTACAATTAAATAATACAAATAAACTCCCTAAGTTGTTGTGAATAGTGACAATCAACCAATCAGATATAACCTTGCAAACACGCTGCGAGTCAGCCGTGAATTCGCGCTAAATTTTAGATCGCCAACCTAGAGGGCCCGGCTAGGCCCGACTAGGCCCGACTAGGCCTGGGTTTTTCACTTTGCCCCAAATAATCGTGCTTGCTGTTGTAAAACACAAAAAGTCGTAAAAATACAGTTTTGCGACATGTTCTCTCCGACGACACGGAGTGAACTCACTGTTTTGTATGTGTGCCGTAAAGTGGTATGCTCTTGACAGTGGTTGCCATTCTCTTTGTGCAAGTGGAGCATGAGTCGTATGACAGTCGATCGGCTTCACGCGATAGTGTAATTGCACCCTGTGCTTGGTAAATGGATGTAAACTTATTCGAAGCCATGGATCTCGGCAAGGCTTACTGTTCAACGTAAATCAACACCAAGATGAAAAAGTACAAGTTTACATCGTAGTCGAAACGGGCTCAGTCGACCAAGGAGGCCACATATTGCAGCTACGTAGTGCGTGAGATGCAGACAGTTTCAAATTATGTGACCTTGGTTGTTAGGGATCGGCTCTCACTTACCAGAACACAAATCTGCACTGAAGAGTAACGAAAACGAAACTTGAATCTGCTCTCTTGACGGATATATTTATCAAAGTAAAACTTTGAAAGACGGCTGTGCTCAATGAGTAAACATGTAAACAGGTAAAAGGGTTGCAGATGTACATGTGCGTATGCATTGGCAGATAAACACTAGCAGAGCAGTTGTTTGTGATCTCAGCTTGATAATAAAGAGCTGCAGCCAGCTATGCACATTGGAAATCACACAATCTTATTACTCTTATGCAAAGATTTTAATTTGGATTAGGTTGTGGAAAAATTCCAAATTCAAAGATGTTTTCTAGATGGCCAAATCTACAGAAAACTAATTGTAGTCTTACATTTCTTCTGCGACATTTCATTCACATTTGGTAATAGTCCTTCATTTAACAAGAATGTAGTTCACGTTTGAATCTGTTTTTTCCCTCTTTGAATTCACTTCATATGGCCAAACTCTTGCTTTCTGTTACAAATTACTAGTACAGTTATTATAAATTTAGGGCAAGTAATTTTTCCTGTCGGGGCAAATAAAAATGAAATTCACGTGTCCCACGGTTGGTAAGTTTGAAATTTTTTTCGAGGCCTGCTGTATGGGTTGATTTTTGTGACGTGTACTCACCAATTTTCAAGAATTTATAAATTAGAATGAGTATGTGGCAATGACAAAATGTTGTATTATACCAATCACAAAGTGCCACCAGATTTTTTAATAATTGCCACCTGATTTTTATATCCGGTGGCAAACTTTTGCCACAAGAAATAAAAAGTATTTCTATCCCTGCTTATTAAAGGGACATTATTTGTATCTTTGACCTCATTGTTGCAAACAAGCAGTAGCCGACCATAGACAACTTCAATCCCATTTGCGTACACCTTAAAGAAAAACCTTGGGTCTGAGGTTTATGGAGGTTACTGTTAACCTCAGAGTTGGCAGGTTTACCTGAGATCAGTAACCACACTGCAAACTGCTATCTGGGCCGCTGTAAGCATCCGCGTGTAAAAAAATAAACCACACGAAGTGAAAGTCAAAAGTGCAGTATTGCAGTTTCGGGATTCCCTATTACTAATCCAGTTTGCTCAGTTACATGTTGACGGTCAGTTTTTGATGGAGATCTTGACGGCCAATCCTGCTTTTAGATACACCATTCTTTACTGCTACAGAGCACATTTTGGGCATTTCAAATGCCTACCAGTACCAGCTGACAACGACAAGGCCTATAATTGCGGATCTTTTTCATCTCGTTTGTTCCTCCGTATGCATATGTAGACTTGCCCAAAGCCTTTGTGCATAGAAACGTGAAAACAGAGTAAAATGACGGGATATTTAACTTCAGTAGACAGTCACGTTATTGTCGAGGTGATCGCGAAATTGAGCAATGTACCGGTACTTTGGCGACTGACACTTACATTATGTACCGGTACATTGTTGGGTGAAAGCTAACTCTGCGTGGCAGGGCAGTGCCAAACCGCTGGCAGCACCACGGTTGCGGCATGCAGTTTTCTCCACCAAAAACAACCCATTTTTAATCCAAAACTTGCATTGAGTTTCGTTTTCAAGCACACCCACCTCGCCTGGGTACACGATTAGCCCTGCGTACAGGTCTGTGTGTTCCCAGCGTTTTACGGCGTGGAGGCCGTACGCAGGGCTTTACTCGTGTAGGTACATGATGTGCTCAGCTGCGCTTCTTACGTAAAGTCCACTTTTGGGAGTGGGTCGGAGGCACAGAGGCCGTAAGCGAACGGGTCTAGGCAACTGTAACTGTGATGTACTCACTTTTGGTTCGAAATGCGATTCAACTGATACAATTAATTACACGATGCACAGAGAATAACAACTTTCAAACCAGATCTTGTGTGTCGAGAGGTGACTCCAATCGCGAGTAGTATCAATGACAGTACTCCCCGGCGCGGTGTCACAATGTCACTGATGCTACACACCGTGCAGTGTTCAGTCCGAGTGCGATGTTTCCAGGTTCAACAAGTGATCATGTCGTGTTTGCAAATGAACCAACGTATTGGCAAGAAAATGTCCTAAAAATCTTAAAAATTGACGAAGTTTTGCTAACGATCAAATGCACAGGAAATGCATTACTCTGTACCTGTTTCACTATTACCACAGCAATCTGACATCGATCGTTTTAGTTTTACCATTGACCCAATTGCGTCTATGGTTTCATTTGTTTCACAGTCCGTGTCATCGATACTAAATTGAAACTTAAAAGCAAATGCCCTGCTTAGTTTCACTATTTGACAGTAGTTTGTGATACGTGCATTTGTTTATGCGCCGTGTGCTCCTCGATATCCATTGTGCTGAAGTTAGTATGTAGGTCACAGGCCTTTTATGTTCCAGCTGTACTTTGATGGTTGACGTATGCGTAGTAATATTGGTTATGTGCAGGGGTTCAATCATGGTGGTTGGTTCAAATCGCGCTGACCCCCTACCAACATTGAACCTTGCCGTAAAAAAGAGCAAGAATGTGGTTTTACATATCCTTGAAGCCATCCATAGTCACAATTTAGGTCTTCCATTGATTTGACCGGGGATTTCAGTCATCGAAAAAATGAAAAAAAAAAGCCAAAAGATACAAATAATGTCCCTTTAATTATTATGCATATGGTATCTAATTCTAGGCTAACCAATAAGGCTACAGTGCTTATTTTTGGTACACAGTGCAAAGCATGGGATCAAACCATTTCGCCGACATGTCAACTGGGGTCAAAGGTCAATGACCCTAAATATTACAAAATGCGAATTACTAGGTAACTTAAAGATATACTGTCACCTGTTCCAATTGTGCCATAGTTACTATTGAAAGAGAACATCTAACCAACCACAGAGTTTAAGCGGGTGGCCACTTTTTAAAAACAGCGCCCTCACATGGGCATTTTGAATACCAAGGAATGCCCTTTGACCATACATGGGGATATTTAGATTACAGGTGATTGTATACCTTTAAAGGGCTAGATGGTTAATATTTCAAAGGTTAAAGCACCTATTGCAAATTAACATATACCTCATAGATTATGTACATACCTAATTCTAGGCTAACCAATAAGGCTAGTGCACTAATTTTTGGTGCACATGCAGACACTCTCGAATCTGGGTCCGAAATTTGCATATTTCTAAACTATGCAAATAATATGTTAATGAGGTTTGGTCATCCGCAGGTACAATCCAAGCATTAGGGGAATGCTCCATTAACTTAGAAGTACCCGACTAACCCGAGTTGGTTATCAGAGGATTAATCTCTATGTCAACATATGCGAACAGATTACCTTTTAGTGTAAACAGAACATTAGCACTGCCGGAACTACTTTTAGCATGGCCAATGCCAGTCGGCGCCTGACTTGATGATGGCTCCCCTGTCCGGCATTCAGGATTTCCGACCAGCGTTAAAAGTGCCGTCTAGCACTTGCTGTTACTTTGAGGTCATCATTTAGTTCATAAAATTGCATGAAGAGTTTACAAAAACAATGGTAGTATAGAATCCCTTTCAATAAAATGCTGTTAATTAATGTACGCTGATTTTGCATACAGAAAGCTATTTTAGCTGGTTGAGGGTACATTCACAAAGATCATTGCCCTTTGAACTAAAGTTTTCCTGTCGCACAATATCTCTGTACGATCGAAAGGAGACAACTGAAGATTTTTTGCTTTGTATGAATGTTTATAACCCTATAAAAGAAAGTACGTAGCGAAAATCAGCACAACAAAACAGGACTTTTACTAAAATGTACTCTTTCAATTTCAGTTCAGACTCAATGAGTGGCATTGCGGAAAGGTGCATGCAATGCAATGAAAGTCACGAGTTGGTGTCAACGGATCCAGTCTTTGAATTATCAATGAACACTCACTTATTTTTCTGGTCAAAGAGCCAAAGGCTACTTGTCCATCGCAACAAGCCCCTCTGTTTGCAGCGTGTTCATTTTTAGCCAGATGCCGGCCAAATTGACCGGCTACTTCCGTATTTTGGCCAGCTACTTTTCAGCGATGTTTCGCTCTCTAGCCCCTAAATTCTGGTTTTGATGATAATATTTGATATTTTTGTTGTCTTGCAAGCCGGAGATAACATTTCAGAAGTGCCGATGTGGCTATATGTAGTCTAGCAATTTACGCCCACGAATAGCCGACCATTGCTGAATAAAGCCGACATTTGTTTCTCTCAAACGCGAAAGAGAAGAAAGATTCTCAAACGCGGAAGAGAAAGTCGACGCTTGAGAGCTTTGGTTTTCTGCGTAAGAGTAGGGCCTTGTCTGATGGGTTTGGTAGGTTTTTGATCAAAAGTAAAGCGACCAAACGTTACTGAGTCTCATTTTTATGTAAAACTTTAAAGAGCTCCCCACCTAACTATCCAACTATCTTGTGAATTTTGCGTACGGTCTCTCGCTGCTGCTTCAGCTGAACTCGGCTACATACTCGGGTATGTAAATTTGGTTTTATCCCCAAGTAAATCGTCTTGTGCAGAGTTCATAGTTTGTATACATATTCATAGTGTATATCTGCATTCTGATTGGAAGTTAAATGCTTTCTGACCTTGCCAACGAAAACGACGCAGTGTTTAATGCTGGCGTGCAGCACTGGGTAGGGGCAAATGCGGAAGTAACTTGTCGACGAGTATTTTGCTCTAGCGACTGTTTATTTGAAGATACCAGGCTATCATTCTTCACAATGATACTTGTTTTGCTATTTACTTCCTTGGTAGGCATTATTAGTGAATTTATAACATGAAACCAGTTTTTATACCATTTGTGCACGGCAACATCGCCGAGGGAAGTGTATGCAGTACAGCATGTACTGTGTGGGTTTCACGCTGTGTTGGTATACCGTACCGGACTATCGGCTCCATGCGTGAATACGTGATGACATACCTAATTAGACATATGGACTTATTAAGCTTAAAAAGCAGTCATTTTTCAGTCTACATTAAAATTGTTGAAATTCAATGAGAACGCAGTTGAACTTTATGTATATACACATGTGTATCATTTGTTTTAATGATCTGCCACCTTGGTGTTGGTAGTAACATGGATGTACATCCATGGTAGTAATTGTACAGACAACACATTGTGAATGACAGAAAATTGATCAGGATATACATCAGTCATCGGAACTGTCTCCATCTTCTTCTTCGTCATCTTCATCTGTCTATTCTACTACTTCAACCATGTTTTCTTCAGCAAGATCATATTTGATATTGATCTCATCAATGTCTTTGATTTCCAATGCTTCTGTGGTTTGCCCTTTGTTGGTTTTGTCAAAAACAATGTCATCAATTAAGCTGTCACTCTGATCTCCCAATATTGGCACAATTTAAACAATTGCACCTGGGCCACAGGCATTATTTGACTTTGTACATTTGCAAAATTTATTTTTGCACCCAGATTTTTAACATTACACCCTTTGGTATAGAATGCCATCCTTTCCTGTACTTGGGACAAATTTTCTTGTGAATCCCATATGGGTGATAACTTGTTACCATTGACAACATAGCCAGAGTTGTCATATCCACGTAAGACAATCTGGCCCCTTTCTGACTGTGACCATGAATCAGAGATGAAACAAGTTCTGAGCCAATGGTATTTTAAAGCTGTTGGGTTTGGAATTAGATCCTCCTCTCTCTGAATTCTAACTTGGATGGTATTCTGATTTTTTCAAGCCACTAAATATGTAATTCCAATTCAGTGTCAAATGTTTCATCTCGTTTCATGGCTTTAAAGGCGCCCTTCTCAATCTCAGGTTCTCGCATTAGCAAATGTGTCAATAGCTCATTTACAGTTTGTCATTCTTTTGTTTTCCATTGAATATTTTATCAAGTACATAATATTTATATTAGATAAATCTGATAATTGAGTGGGGGCTTTAAACTGGTCATATGGGCTGTCATGTTGTGATTCAAACTCACTGTGATGTTTCTGGTAGTAAATAGTTCCAATTAAAAGAAAGAGAGACAGGTCTTTCTCCCAGGTGCCACACTCTGTGTCTGCAAGAGTGCCTGAGGTCGCGGTGGCAATTCCACCAGAAACAAATTCTGAATATTGGAAAAATTCTTTCTGAAATGCTGCTTTTCCACAGCCAACAAAAATGACAAAAAAGTCACAACCAGATGTGATATAGAGAGTTTGGAGACATTTTGCTCTTATGTCTTGATCAATTTAAGCAAGATCTGGATCATTTGCTAAGGCTTTAATTAATTTATTTAAATGTACATATGACTGATCACCTGCACGTGCACTGAGCTGTATAAAGATGTTTCTGTCTGATAGCTCAGATGCCATCAGAGGTAATCCGATGTGGTAAACATCTGTATCTGGCGAGTATATGAGTATGTTCTAGTATGTGCTAGGCGACTGATGCCGTATGTTGTGGGTTCGAATCCGATTGAAAACTATCCGTATTTTCTATCCTGGGTCGGTAACACTGCTGGTGGACAGAATTGTCCCCGAGGTTATCGTTCGCCCAGTTAAAGCGATGAAATTCGTTTCTTCGCTTCGATAAAGTGTGTATGTGCGATGTATGATAGTGAGCATGCGTGCGTGAGTGCTTCACGAACTCTACAACGTGTTGAAAGGGCTCAGTCAGAAAAATGTAACAACTTAGCCGGCTATTGAACCACTCTTTTTTGGGAGTGGAGATTTAGCCGACTGGTTCTGTCTCAGGCCTCTCAGCTAGGCGACTGATGCCGTATGTTGTGGGTTCGAATCCGATTGAAAACTATCCGTATTTTCTATCCTGGGTCGGTAACACTGCTGGTGGACAGAATTGTCCCGAGGTTATCGTTCGCCAGTTAAAGCGATGAAATTCGTTTCTTCGCTTCGATAAAGTGTGTATGTGCGATGTATGATAGTGAGCATGCGTGCGTGAGTGCTTCACAAACTCTACAACGTGTTGAAAGGTCTCAGTCAGAAAAATGTTACAACTTAGCCGGCTATTGAACCACTCTTTTTTGGGAGTGGAGATTTAGCCGACTGGTTCTGTCTCAGGCCTCTCAGCTAGGCGACTGATGCCGTATGTTGTGGGTTCGAATCCGATTGAAAACTATCCGTATTTACTTAAACAGGGACGTGGCGCCATATACGTGTATCAGTTTCTTCATGATTTGAAAAATATGCAGGGTATTCATGAGAAGGGTAATTTCCACTCACAATTATTGCTTTGTCTTTCTTTTGCCCATCAAACCCCCTGCAATGACAAACTCCTTGTCAACTCCAAGATAGGGCTTCAGAAAGTCTGGAACTTCTTCACACAGAAAATTCACCAATAACCGCTTAGTTTTTCGTCACCAAAAAAACATCCAATTTTCTTTTGGAAGTACTGTTTGCAGGTCACTTGATTCATATGCTGTACATTTTTTTTGCTTTACCATCTCTACGTCGCTCTTTCCAATCTTTAGGACTTGGTAAAGTTTCAAAAATATAATATTACAAATTGATCGAACTTCAACGTTCAAAAATTTAGTTGGGGATTTACAACACAGGGCAATATAGATGGACACCAGCAAGGGATGTCAGCAAATTTTTTTATTTGCTTCTGCTTGTGACAAGAACAAGTCTAGATATGGATGTCAGCCTTACCTAAGAATACTTTCAATGATGTGTCAGTCACATTTGACCAGCATGGGTAAAACTAATCTTGCAGACAAAAATCTGGATAATTCTATGCTATAGATAAGTACTTTTAATAAAAGGGAAACCCTGATTTCTCTGCCTACACAATATGCATTTTGATTGTTATGATATGGTTTAATATACTGTTTAACTCTTACACTGTTCAAACTTAGTAAACCATCACCAGATAAATGAGTACTGGTATTCTTATTTCCATTTTGGTAGGGGCGGATTGTTCTGGGGAACACCATAGGAAACACTCTATGATTAAATTAATTCATTGTTTGATTTACTGCACAAGTTTGATGAAATACTCAATTTTCCATGTTGTCAGCACACTTGTAAATGTGGAACAAACAAAAAAAAAAACAGTTTAAGACTTCACTGGACACAAATAATGACACCACTGCTCAAGTGTCATCAGGCTAGGCTGACAAACTGAATCAATATTGAGCATATCATGCTAAAATACAGCAGCTATAATACTAAAAAATTCTGAAATCTTATGAATTTATGTAACTCAGAACTGCAAAGTAAACAACAAAACCAACATCTTGTCCACACCATTGTTTAAAATAACAGTGACTGACAGGCAAAAATAACAAAACAGCAAACATGGAATTTAGCCATTTTCATATTGGCCATTAAAGGGACAAAGTCACTCATTTTTGACCAAATTTTGGTCATTTTAATTTCTGTTGTATATATGCTTTTCTGCTGCTCACTGAAATAGGCTAAATTGCAATCTCTGGTTGTCACAGCTCAACTCATATGCATGCAAGGAAGGTATTTACCAACAATTTTAACATAGTTAATTTCACATGTTAATGTGTCTTATTAAAGATGAAAATTGAATTGCAATAACCAGAGAGTGAGCATATTTCAGTGGGAATAATCCATCAAAAGAAATTTAAATGGCAAAATAATGTCAAAAATGAGCAACTTTGTCCCTTTAACTTGGAACATATCTAGTACAGATTCTTGTCAGTGTCAAGCAGCATGACCATTACACAATTGAAGTAATAAAATTGTGGCAATGAATATTTTTTTAAAATTGATGCATTGACAGACAGTACTGTAAAATGTTGACAAAAATAGCTTTGTCCAAAGTATCATAATATTAGCCATTTCTGAACAGGATGTAAGATTACACCACCATGTGAACTCATAAATATTTCCAATGAAAGTGCAGTCCTCTGATGAGTGACGCTGAATCATGTACCAGTATGTTGTACACCATGGAGGCAGACACCAAGCATAGCATTATGTGAAAAAATTTAAAGTCTTTGTACTAGATGACTGCTTAACAAGATTGGCAGTCTGCTTGTTTCAAAGCTATTTAAAAGCTTTCTTCTGGGCCTATTTGATATCATACTTGACCCTCTGGACTTGACCTGCAAGCTTGGTACGTACATTGTATTATGGAAAATGACAGTAACTTTTACATTATTTTAAGTCAGAGATTCGTCATACAAGTCATTAATTTCACTCAATTATTTCTGTCTGTTCTTTCTGACTGTCAAAATTGATTGAGGGTCTAAGTATTGAAAGTACTTAATTTAATGATGATTTTCATAAATATGTTTCACTTACAACTGGACTAAATTGTCACAACTTCCAAGTGTGACTGTGAACATCATTCTGTATATATATACAAATAACTTCAACGCATTCAAGTTTGTTTACAAGTGTCGCGCTGTACCAAGAAGTTCTCTGGACGTACACTGTACATTTTAGCCTATCATTTTCAGTAAATAAAGGTCTGTATGTTTAAATGATTGACTTATTGGTTTATGAAAAATATATTAAGGATCAGTTGTGTGTAACCGGCGTTTTACAGCCTCCTACCACAGGCCGTATATTTGGACTTTATTTCCTCTCCCAGCAGCAGCTTCATCCAGTGTTTGGTGAGTTTTGCAATTTCTGCTTCACCACACTCCTTAAGTGTGTTGTTGAGCAATAAAGTAAAGTATAACACTGGTAATTAACGCACAGCCCTGCCAAGCAAAGCTAGGAGCTACCACACTCTTTTGGTAGTACCGTGGTATCATATATTGCTTTACGTAGCTGCAGTTTCGAAGCTGAAGGTTTTGCCTTTTTTCAAATTTAAGCTTTTAGTTTTTAGGATTTGATCAAGTTGACGTCCTACCTAAACACCAGTCCAAATATTGAGGTACAACAGCAATATTGCCCTATGCTAGGAGGATACAGTTGTACTGTATGTGCACCACTGTCGCTACGCGAAGGCTTACATGTACTTACCCAGAAGAGCTCTCTCTACTGGGTGCATAGGCCTTTGCGTTGCGATTGTGGTTGCACCTGTGTGTGATGAGTATGCCATTGTTGGAGGCAATCAAAGCAGCCAATAGCTGAATACTCTAACCATTCCCGTAGGGCTAAGACTGCTACACCAAGTCAATGGCATATATCATGTAAAGTAGGAAGTAAATATGTGCCCTTTCACTTTGGCTTTGAAGTGCAGATGTGGAATGCTGTGATTCAATAGGCTGTCCAACAATTCCAATAATGAATGCCCAAATTGGCTTATAATGGAGTAGAGCACACTTATACTCCACTAAGAATGATTGTAATAAATAATGTTCTTCAAATGTTTTCTTTTATATTAATGCACAATTGTGCCTGCCATTTTTTCTTATGAATTATAATTTAACATTTATCAAAATATTAGTGAAATTCATAATTTTGGAATGTATCACGTTGACCATTGAGGGAATTACTGCAGAAACACGATGTGACATATTGATCTCCACAGCAATATAATTGGTTCATGTACAATATATTGAGCAGTTTAATCTCTACGTGGGGAGGAAATAATGGAAAGTATGTTTAAAGTGTATTCCTGGTACATATATACAACTACATGTGTGTGCATGACCCAATTATTCACTGAATTTATTATATTTCCAATAGACCTGTAGAGAGCAGCCTAGATAAGGGAGGATTAGACTGATCCTGATTTGACACAGAAGTGGCAAACACTATGTCATGATAATCAAGTTTCATATTCTGAAATGACATTGGGATTTCACCATATTTAACCAAGTTCAATCTGAATAAGTGATCAACATGGCTAATTCACTGTATAAATTACCCACATTAAATTTCAACAAATGTCATATATCCTGCCATCAACAACACAAATGAACACTATCCATTCCAAAGATAGTACCCACGTAGTAAAGCCAATATAAACTTGAAAAATGCCACAAGTAGCCATACCAATCAGATGACTGTACCTAAATATTTAAGTATACTAAAATCATTTTTCTAGAATCAAAATTATCAATTATCACACCAAAGCTTGCTCTTAATTTCAAACAATAGTATCTCTAAAAACTAAAATTCATGTACCTAAAAAGTGACTGATGCAGGGTGGAGCTTGGCCTTAAACTTTAAAGGGAAGTGGCTTATGCAAGAGAGGGAACTTTTGTTGATCAACAAAAAGTGGAATGAGAAATAATATTGTCAAATAGTTAGGTTCAAGATTGACTACATCAGTAGAACAATGTAAGATATTGTGGTAATATCCAGCAGTGTTTTTGTTAAGGGCGGTACCTAGGCAAATGTTACCAGGGTTCCCAAGTCATTTTACCAGGGTTAGCCTTGGTATATCTGTGCAGTCTTACTAGAGGACAACAGAAATTTTACCAGGGTTCCCATTGTTCCCCAACCTTAGCAAAAACACTGTCCAGTGTTTATTAACAAAACACACTACATGGTACAATGTGCAGCCAGAATGCCATGAATCATAATATCCTTTTAATATGGTGGGTCAGCTGAGAAACAATAGATTGGATTTGCTATAAACTTAATGGCGATAAGAATGGCAACAAGAGAGACAATTCTGTTTAAGATAATGGTGGGGAAGAGATACACAGCGAGTTGGGAATGAGCACTTAATAAAAAGTAAGAGGCAGTGTGTGAGTGATGTCATGTGACCATAATTGCCTACACAAACAATTTTTTTCTTCTTTTAGTGCACCGACAACAAGCCCAAAAATTTGTGTCCCTCCCCCTTAGAGGAGTTCAAAATTTGTGACCCTCCCCCAAATCCCCCTGGCCCTCCTTTCTGCTAATTTACGTCCAGTCCCTTATGGTATAGATTAAGTAGTCTTTGAAGTTTGATGATGGGATCTTACAGTGTTTTTGTTAAGGCTGGTACCCAGTAAATGTTACCGGGGTTCCCCAGTCATTTTACCAGGGTTCCTCTTGGTATCAATGCAATCAGATCAGGGGACACAGAATTGCTACCGGGGTTCCCAAATCATTTACCTCTTTTCCCCAACCTTAGCAAAAACACTGTCTATTGGCGCACACTGAATCAAAACATACCTTCAAGTATTACCATTTCAGCTGTCCAATTCTCAGGCAGTGCCTCACTTATGATGCTGCATGTGTCATATCTTTTTTGTAATACTTTAGTTGTGTTTGATTTTGAGCTTTGATGGTGCATAGACCCATCTGCATCACAGATTGCACGTGGGAGGGGAATAAATTGCACAAAGCCTTTAATAGGCACACCAGATTTTATTGAGTGAGCAATTTGCCTTTTTAAACAGGTGTCAACTATTTTTTTGTCAGCATCAGCTGTACGTGTTCTCCTTTTTACTACAACCTTCCTGAACATGCATTTTTAATTTTCTCCTCCTCACAGGAGCTTCTGTACAAGGTTTATGTAAAAGCCTAGTAGAGATGTAGTCTGCTAGAGCTCTTTGACCTACTTCATAAAATGTCATCAAGTCTTCCTGAACAACTTTTCCAAAGATTTTTTTTCAGGGGTTGCAGCAAAAACAGAGCTCTCACAGATTTTTTTATAATACGCTCGGCACAACCCCGCAGTCTCCCTCATTCCCTTCTGCATTTATCTGTATCTGTACACTTTTGCCACTCTTTTCGGGGGTTATTTCAGAATGCAGATTTTTAAGGCATGAAGCCCTGAAAGGTAAATACTTTGCCATGTTGTCAAGCAATTCAGGAGAGGGCTTATGAACTGCAGTTTTGACACTTAAATTGATAAGTTGTTCATGGGCTTCATCAAGTGCAAGCTCTCTCCAGCTGAAGCCAGTTATGCTTATTGTAAATCCCCAGACTGCAGGTGATCTAGGATGCAAGATGGTGCTTGCAGCAAATCATGGAGATGCCTTGGTAGGAGACGAAGATACTAGGTTGACCAATCAAAAGCATGATACAAAGGGGCTAGCTGCTTGATTGATGCCATTCTCAGTTGCCAATTACTGCTACGGAAAGCCATGTAAAGAGAGATATAAGCAAAACAACCTCTGTGCACAGGGAAACTATCTCACACAAAAAATCTCATTCATTTTACTTTGTATCACCTGCAGTCCAGCCAATCTGGCATTAGCCTGATACCATGGATTTAAGGGCATATTTCCATTGTCAAGGTCACAGAGGTCATAGTCACTATCAAGCCATTCTGTGTGTAAAAGCAATGAATACAGACCATCCCCTTGTCGAATGATTCGAAAAGGTTCAACATTCTGAAACTTTGAGCCAAATGTGTACAATAGCATTTTGTCATGGGTATATATATCTGAACAGGACATTTCATGGCATAGCATAGACAGAGCAGCTCTGCGTAATCACCAGGTACTGTACTGGTTTGACCTTTTGTGACCTTTCAAAAAAGTAAAAAAAATCAATGGCCAACAAGATAGTTTTGTTCATCGCTTGGCAATATTTTCTCAAAATACGTGTCTCATCACTAGCTGCCAAGCAAGACAGCAGTATAATTTCTTATCACAAGTTCTAGCTATTTCAACACAGCTAGACTTGTAGGATCTTGCTTTAAACTGCCCTGATGGGCTAGTTTTCTGAGTACAGGATATGCAGCTATTGCAAAACATTAAACAGTGAAGTGGACTGACATTGGGTTGACCTACATCAATATTTTCAAGACTTGTAATGACAAAACTATCTGGGGTGAAGCAACTGGCAAAGTTTTCCTTGTGGGGTACTCAAAACTGTCCTATTCATGGTATCTCTGGCCTTAGACTTTGAACAAATCATGCCAAAAGAGTTGAGTAGGGTAATTAGGGAGCCGTCATTATTTATGGCCCGGGGGGGGGGTCAGAGGAATCTGAGGTGGGTTCACTCAAAAAATCGAAAGTTACAAGGGTAGGGAAAGACACTAAGGGTTGTCCGATTGCCCAGGGCAAAGGAAAGTCACGTTCGGGCAATTGAACCTCTGATGCCACTTGCCCTACAGGACAAGTGGAAAAAAGTAATTACCTAGAAATCGAATTCACGAGAGCGATTTTCTAGCGAGGGAACACGGTATCATATTATGTCATTGTGAACATTTCCATAAGATTTTTCGTAAAATTGCATGAAGAATTGATGAAAGAATCATATAATCACGTTCAATAAAATGCAATTCAAACAATACCACCGGTTAAATACCGTACGCTGATTTTGCATATGAAAAAGCTGTTCAGCTGGTGGAGCGTACGTTCACCAAAGTTCATTGCATTGACTTTGAGGTTACGGTGTCTCACAATATGTCGATACGGTAAAAAAAAGAAACACACAGCGGTTTTTGTGCTTTGTATGAGCGTTTATAATAAGGTAAAAATAAAGTCCAGTGGTGAAAAATCACCACAAAAATGGGACTTTTACTAAGACGTACTCTTCAATGTTAACTTGTTGAGTGACAGTGGATGGCATCATGGCAAGACCGCATGCAATGAAAGTCATGAGCAAGCTTAGATGTCAATGGGTCCAGTCTTTGAATTTTCAATGAACACTGACTTAATTTTCAGGTCAATAAGCCAAAAGTTACTTGTCCGTGGCGACCATTGTAATCTCTCTGTTTGTGAATTTTCCCATTCTAAAATGACTGTCAAGAAGCAATTGGAGCGAGATTGACATCGACAAATTCAGCTTCCAAAATACATTGAAAAACACCGACGCCTTAGGTTGCTGGTTTAAATTCTATTTAGTCTGTGCATGAGCATTAAAGGCTGTTATTATATGTTATTATACAAACTGTTATTGTGTATGTTATTATACGAACTGTAAGAATTTTTTCTATGAATATGAAAGCTGTAATCTTGAAATTTGTTGATCTAAAAAAGGCTTCCTCATAATTTTCTGTGGTTTTCTTTAAATTCTACCTATTTACAGGATATAGTCATTCACTGCTTTAAAAAAAAAATTCTTTATTGAAAAATTGGACAAGTAAATTTACATTTTAACCATTATTTTGATTTCACGCCATACTACACAGAAAACAAAGCATGTGTGTCCCAGTTAAAAATATTCAACACTTTGCATTACTCTGTTGTTTCCGTGAATATTCAAATGATATATGCACGGTGTACCTGTTTTTGCTATATTTGCATGGGGTGCCATGGGCACACATTTATTATTTTTCTTGTTCAAAATTGCATATGCAGTCTCACTTGGCAGTTAACAAAACCGATGTTTTAGCTTTTTTCAAACACGTAAATTATACTGGGCAAGTGGTTTTCCAATTCGGACAAGTGAACTGAACCACCCACTTGCCCGAAGGGCAAGTGGATAAAAAAAGTGTCTTTCCCTGAAGGGGTTGCTCAAAAGTGGAGAACAAGAAAGGGGGGGGGGCTACTCAATATGTACTGAAGCATTTGGTGGAGGTACAAATTAATACAACAATAATAGTAAAGATATGTATATTCATACCTGGTATTTGTGTACACACACACGCACATATATATATATATATATATATATATATATATATATATATATATATATATATATATATAGATAGATAGATAGATAGATAGATAGATAGATATATATATATATATATATATATATATATATATATATATATATATATTATATATATATATATATATATATATATATATATATATATATATATATCATTGTCTCGCGCTGTCGATGCCAAGGCAAGTCGGCCATCAGCGGACATAGCTTTCACCTCGCCAGCGACGGATAGCCATAGTGATTTAGAATATGTACGAATAGATATATGAAGTAAAATGCAACAACATATTCGAAACAGTAATTCTCATTCTTAGGGATGCCGTGGCTTTTGAAAATATCACACAAGTTTTCGACCGCGACCTTGGCGAGCGCGAAACTGAGATTCAGTTCGATGACACACATTGCATGTTTGTTTGTTGCCACAACGCTGCCGTCACCGGTCTCCGCCAGTGTAAACTCGGATCCTGATCTTTCGTCAATGTTGTCTTGTGACGGACTGTTGTGTTTGCAGTGTCACATATCTCGCCCGTAGATACATCCTAATTTTTTACTTTACGGAAACGAGATCTGTTCTGTTGTGAGTTTCGTCTGAGTCAACTTTCGAAATACATCGGATTCCACTGCACTGCACTGCAGAGATTTTAATACAGCTTAAGGCCATCGTCTGGGCTAATGTCGGTCAAAATGCTCAAAAAATCAAATTTTATTTTTTTCCTTCATTGTCACCCTCGACATGAATACTTTCAAATAAGCTATATCATTCTTCAAAAAATATTAACTAAAATCGAGAAAAATCGCGTTTTTTTCCCACTGACCCCTGGTCAAATTTTATTTAGTCTAATTATATATTCAAAACAGGTAAATCGCTATTTTTGGTTGCCTAAAAACTTTGTTGAGTTATGGCATCATGTATGAAGTAGTGACCATTTGCTTGCTTATTGAAGCAGCTTTTTCAGAGGTAAAAATATGGCGTTGTGGAAATTGTGAGTTTGAGACTAATTGCAGTCTAAAAAAGCCAGATCAATGAGTAATCGGGAAGAAATTTGCAACAAATGATTCTGTTTTATATTTTGTGTGGATATTACTGTAAGGCATATGAAGATTTTCATTCAGGTATAGCAATTAAACCAGAAAACAAACCATATTAGACGTTATGGTGTCCATATACATAACAAGTAAAGAATCTCACATGAATTTCATTATCATGCTGATTATAAAATCAATGTTTTTTTTTATAATTAACAGTTCATTTTTCACTTAGAAAGCAATTACAACCAGGCTTTTGTAAATAGAATTCTAACTGACAATTTAAACTTGTCCAATACCCTATTTTGAGGTCGTAAACTTTGCATGAAGTATGAGTATCACCTTTATGTTGTAAACATTTCAATCCAATACTCCTAACAATTGTGTTTTGTACTGCATTCGTTTCTTGTGGCAGTAATAACTCTTGAAAGAATGGTTGGAATGCAATGAAAATCAGCCAACATATGTGAAATTTAATACTTTACAAAATAAACCTCAAAAAACAAGGTCATCCAATCATGTCATAGTAGAAACTTGACGGAAAGTTGTGAAATTTATTAATTTTCAATCTTACCGAGATGACTATGATTTAATTTATATTGACATCTTATACAGTCATAGATTTAGGTTCATATTGTAATACATATACATCTGAATGCTACAGAAAAAATTTGGTTGTTGTATGACTTTTCGTTCAATAGATATCTTTGCCACAAATTTCCTCATATTTTTAACCCTGAAATTGTCGCCATGCCAACCGAATATCCGGTTTTCCCCCTGCACTGCATTTTACCATCTACTGCAACAAAAAGATGACAAAATCTGAAAACAAGGTACTACACGGTTAGTGTTTTAAAATAGCCCAGACAATAGCCTTAAGAGCTGTCTTCGCTACAGCCTTACTCTGCGCGCTGCAGGTTTGATTCTGAGCGAGAATTTTCGGAACTTTTTGTGTGATGAAGGACATTTATCGTTGTTAGTTGAATGACTTTATCCTTTTTCCTCCTATGTCGTTTTCCCGAAGATTACACCGTACTCATTTATTCAATTGAACTTACGTTGAGGTGTAGGTTTCAGGTTTATCGCCAACTGGGATCGCCAGGTACGACGTCCACATTGAGCCTTGCCTTACGACTCGACTGAAGCCTTATAGGCGCAACGCGACGTTACTGAGCCATTAAAATAAAACGATCGACGGTATACCCATTCGATTCTCGGGATGGCCAGAGTTTTAGATACTCAAAATTTCGTTGCATATGCCTTCTATGTTTCCATGTGCGGTATTGTTGGGTCAACTTTTTGTAAAAATGTCATGAACACGTCATCGATCACGATAAATCGGTCTGTGTCCGTCCTGACGTGCAGATATGAACGGTACCATGCAGGAAAAAGTTCCAGTTGATGACGTACAACAGGGGTAATATAGATTTCTTATCTGTGCTGGTGTACGTCACACAGGTGAGATACGGGCCAGTTCATTATATATATATATATTATATATATATATATATATAATAGATATATATATATATATATATATATATATATATAATATATATATATATATATATATATATATATATATATATATATATATATATATATATATATATATATCACACAGGTGGAGATACGGGCCAGTTCATGTGATAAATATTAAAATATAAAAATATATATATATATATATATATATATATATATATATATATATATATATATATATATATATATATATATATATATATATATTATACACACAATACGGGTGGTTTCAAGTAGAAACTAAAATGTCATTACACTATGTGTTTCACATTATTGTGATCTTCAGACGAGAATGATCAGTTATTCGACGTGGCAAGCCTTATGTTAGAGGCTAGTGTTTAGTACATTTTCCAGTATTTCCTGATTAAAGATTGATATACTTGCCTGATCATCGTGAGAAAACGTCTGCTTTCTATATTCTACATTGCATAGGTTACCGATAGGGGAAAATGTGTAAAGCAAGCCAATTCTGATTCTATATGAAGTTTAAAACCAGTGGAATGCCTTAATAAATATTGAATTTGAATCAATGTATGTCTGTTGCTACTTTTTTGTTTTCAAAAAAATATAATTGAAATCAGGGAACTGGAATATAGGTTTTTGAATACTGTCTCAGATTTCTGTTCCTTTGAGATTTTAATTTATAAAAAAAAACCTGGAAAAGTAATCCCCAAGTGCCACCAAATAACACCATTTTAATCTTTTTTTTTTCAAAAGCTCCTACGGCAGGAGGGGGACACCCCTGACCTCCCCCGCGACCAATTTTGCTGTCGCTTGTGGCACTTTCGCATCACATCTTCGCCCTCTTTTAAAAAAATCCTATAGAGAACATTGCATGTCATCAGAGCACTGGATACAGACATATACATCAGCCCCTGTCACAGCCAAGGAACCTCTTTCCAACACAGACCTGTATCACAGGGTTTAATCAGGGTCTGTACAGGGCCTGTCACAGCAGTAATCCATTTTACAGTATAGATATTTAACTTTCCCATTTTTTTTTATTTTTTTTTTTGAGGGGGTCACTCAAAATTTCTGTAGCAGAGAGGGGGGTTACTCAAACATACATGTCATGGTTGGCAGGGGGGTACTCGAAATTTTGGAGTTTCTAAAGCAATTCCTCCGACCCCCCAGGCTGTAAATAATGACG
This sequence comes from Ptychodera flava, assembly GCF_041260155.1. Classification (NCBI taxonomy): domain Eukaryota; kingdom Metazoa; phylum Hemichordata; class Enteropneusta; family Ptychoderidae; genus Ptychodera; species Ptychodera flava. The sequence continues at coordinate 10,537,413 of NW_027248281.1, forward strand.
GCTCCCTTAGTGTAGTTGAGCCACTGTATGAGTCAATATAGTCTGCCAGTATGAAGTGCAATGGATATACACATTTTGTTGCAATATATGAAAGGTGACACAAATTATAGAACACCTGTAGCATACGCTTATGTTTGTTTAATGATGTTGGACCGTAAAACCAAGATAGTGTTCACCAAGCTGAATGATTTCCTATGTAGATCAGATCTTTCACTTTTGTTCATTGTAATCTAAAATAAGAAATTTACAAAACTGGATTTGTGCTGGTAACAGCATCATTGATTTGAAGCTGTGATAAATCAGCAGTTTCATACTGTTCAGAGAAACTGTCAGCCTGTTTGTATACTCTGCTATTAATGTCATAAGCTACAGCCAGTAACATGTTTGTAAAGCTTGGAGACTGATCTCTTGTTGTCTTTATAAGATTTTGCTCAATTTACTTGCATGTGTCCTCATGTTTGTCAACCAATTTTTTGTGTGAAAGTAATGCAATGCATATGGAGCATGTCAGTTACATTTGCTCCCAGACGCAGAATTAGAGTGCCATATTTTGCATTTACCCTATACCCAGTACGTAGAGATGTAAATTGAATATGGCCATCAAATATTTTTGCCTATTCCATTCTGGAGAATGTATTTGATTTACTATTATAATACTGCAAATCTTGTTCATGATCACCTTTGATCCATACATTTATCTTACAATCTCACAATAGAGATCTCTAGCCTCTTGAAGAAGGACAGACTCTTTTTTAATAATTTTAGCCCAATAAAAAGTGACATTTTGTTCAGGGCTATATCAGTGATATCAGTTGTATTTTTGATACTGGAGGCAATGTCTTCAATGACTTGCTAAAGGTCATTATAAGTCTCGAGAGATTGCACTTGATGTTTTTTTTTCATTTTTTCAACAATGTGGTAAAGTTGCATGTAACATTTTCAGCACAGTTGACTTTTTCCATCAAAACTAAAATTCATGTAGTCACCATGATCATGGAAGAAGCCATTGATTAAGTCAACATTTGACGGAAACCACACATTCGATGTAATGCGCTTTCTACAATCTGGCATGCTGCAGTATTTTCAGTTTTTTTCCATCCATTTATTGTAGTGTTCTGGACAAAGACACACTATGTCAGGAACGGAAGTATCGATATCACTGGAGTAGAGATTAAACTGTGTGAGAAAGAGGTTTTTGTCATCAACATCAGTGGAGTGTAAACCTGGGCCAGTTAAAGTACAGATAAACAATTGGCCTCTGTGACATCAATTATTGGTGCTTTCTCATCATCCCCTCCATCTCTTCCAGAAAATTCTTTATCTATATAAGCTAGGCGACACGCATCGCAGAAACAATACTGTTCATTCATGCCCCTAGATTTTAACCAGCTCGGACATATTCCTCTCTGGTTTTCCCACAACATGGTATCATCTGTTTGTTTTTTTATCCCACATTTACAACATGGACCACACTTATTCTTATCTGGATGAGCTTTTGCTTTATGTGACCTCACACCTCCAAGTCCAGAGATATTGATCAAAAGCACTTTCTTGTGCAATGTGTGTGACTTGAAACAGCAATACAATGGCTGGTCTTCTGAGAATAACTTAAAACTATGGTAGTCTCCTGTAAACCGAGACTGTGGGCCACCTCTTTCTGAATATCACATGAAAGCGATGATTTTAAAGGAAGAATAAATTCGTTGCCTTCTAGCACAACAGTTACATGGTGCTTTTCAAATTTGTGGCATCTTTTTAGCACATACTGGCCAATTCTGGACAACCGTATTTCAATATCAGAGAGCAGGCCAATGTTACTTTTACTTTCCATGACATAACTGCATCAATCTTTTTTCAACAGTATCATTTCTTTGACAATGAATGTGTTTTTTGTGCACTGAGCATCCTGTTTGAAACTTAAAACCCCTTGACTATGGAGTTTCTGACAATGTGAAACAGCTTTTGAAATCTTGACCCAGGCTCTGTGTACACTGTTTAGAGTTTTTTCAGGGACAAACAAATATTCACATGGTTCAACCTTTGTGCTGTTGCATATTGCAGTCTTTGAGTCACAAAATTGGCAAAAAATAATATGCCACTTTTGCGATTGGCCTGTAATATTATTAAGTTGCCCTCCATTTAAGAAGACTTGCTGCCGAAAGTTTTCCTTCTGTCAGGGGCAACCTTCCATGCTCTGTGGCATATGGCATACCATAGTTTATGCAACTTCTCAATAAAGCATCCTTACTTGCACTGCTTTATATGGCTAAGGATCCAAACACTCTCCTTTTTCCAACAAAATAGATTTCTTTCAAACATTTAATTCTTATTTGTCAAAACTATGACAAATGATTTCAAAGTACGTGAATTTCTTGTGGCCAAACTTTACCATAAACTCAAACTTTAGTAAACATAGATACAGGTACAAAATACCGGTGAATATTGTAAGCCATGTGCCATTGCCAGAACGGGCTGTGGTAGGTTAGCAGCCACAGTATATCTGCAACAAAATGTAAAGACACATGTATTTCGGAAATGGATCATACTTAACAAACAAAACCATCATTATATATATTCTTGATCATAAATTTGCTCAAAAAATAAAGATTACAACAACTGGGATACTGAAAATACGCAATGATATGTGATACCAACGCGTCTCAAGCTGTTTGCGTGTGCATGGCCACCATATTTATTGGATTTAACGGTATTTAACACCGAACAGACCTCATTTCGAAGGCGTGTTAAGTTCATATTTGTCCGTTTTGAACACCAAAACTTTGCAGAAAATCATAGTCATGAGATTCAAATCCGACCAAACCTGGTTGCAAATTGAATTAAATGTCTTGCCAACGCAAGCGACGTAGTGCTGTATAAGGCGAGGTCAACATGTCTACAAAAATCGTATCTGGTGATTTCTATAAAAGATTTGCCCTGATTGTTGAAAAAATTTACATAGGTCACGACTGGAGGCAATATAAATGGCAAGGATATGGAAAATTTCCATAAATACTAACCTTTTGCAGTGTTTTTCGCAGATTTTTCTAGCCGTGAAAAATGGTGTAACGGTCATCGAAACTAAAGAGAGGGCGCCCTTCATTTGAAGGAAATCCCTTATTATGCATGAAATGAAGGACCCAACTTCGAGAGTGCGGAAGCGTTGGATCAAACCATTTCGCCAATATGTCAACTGGGGTCGAAGGTCATTGACCGTAAATATCACATAAATGTGAATTACTAGGTAATTTAAAGGGCTAGATGGTTCATATTTGGTAGGTTATAGCACCTTATGATGAACTGTCATACACCCCATCAATTATGCTGGGGTTAAAGGTCATTACCCTTAATATCACATAAATGTGAATAATTAAATAACTAAAAGGACAAAATGGTTCATATACCGGTATGGCAGGTTAAGGCACCTAATGGCACACTATCATATACCTCATTAATTAGTCCCCACAAACGAACTCCAGGGACTTATAGATTGAGTTCCGTCTGTAAGTCCGCGCACATGCATGCCTTCCCCTGTTCACGCAGATATCTCAGACAAGGCTTGGTCAATTTCTTTCAAACTTTGCACAAGTATAGCACCAGACTCCATACAGATGTACGTTGATTTAATAGTTTCACAATATGACCCAAGATGGCCACCTAGCAGCCAGTTTTTTACAAGTTTTTCATGTCTTGAGCCGTAACCAAGACATGTGTCAACTGATCTCTTTCAAAGTTGGTGCAAGGACATTACCTATGTCGTACATATGCTTGTAGATTTTTCTTCTGATACAATCCAATATGATCGCCCAGTGGCAATTTCATTACAATTTTTTCATGTCTTGAGCCATAACCCAGTGTGTCTCAACTGATATCTTTCAAAATTGGTACAGGGACATGGACCTATGTCATACATATGCATCTCTATTTTTGTTAAAATACAATCCAATATGCCCTCCAGGCAGCCATTTTGTTACGATTTTTTCATGTTTCCAGCCGTAACCCACAGCGTAACCCAAACATGTCTCAACTGATTTCTGTTGAAGTTGGTACAACGACATAGACCTATGTTATACATGTTCATGTTGATATTTATTGTGATACGACCTAATAGAGTCACCAGGCAGCCATTTTGTTACGATTTTTCATGTCAGAACCCTTTTCCTGCCAAGTCCATATTTCACCATCAGGTCAAGATGGTTGAAATTAATGAAACACAACATATGGTGTATTTTAACATAATATTGTACATTTGAAAGCTGTTGAAGACATCAATACTATAAACTTGATTTTTTTACTGAAGATGCTATAACAGACCAAGCCAAGTGTGTGAAAATACTTCATGTTTTTGGCTCAATACCGCTTTTTACTGACTTGGCTGATGGGGAAGTAATATTTAGTCTTAATACTGTCTGGCAGGAAAAGGGTTAAGCCATAACTCAGACATGCCTCAACTGATTTCTTCCAAATTTGGTACAAGGACATTAACCTTTGTAATACATGTACCTGTCAATTTTGTTGTCATATGATGCAATTGATAGCTGCCAGCTGGCCATTTGTTATGATTTGTTTATGCCTTTAGCCATAACTCAATACGTCTCAACTGATTTCTTTCAAAATTGGTACAAGGATATTAACCTGTGTCATACATTTTATGATACAAGCCAATCACACTTATTTATTGATGCCTCGACATGAAAACAATCACTGGATTCACAGTACATTGCTACACCTTATACAGACTTCATTTGAATGCTCTATGAAGACTGATGTCGCAATTCTGTATGGGGACTATGTCATTGACAATGACTTCAACAATAACAAGGCAGTATTGCTGAAGGCAATGAGTACTGGGGCCGTGATAGAGTAATTTTGAGGATAATATATACTACTATTCAAATGTGGTCTTGAACTTCCTCCTGTCAATTAGGCATTTGATTAACTGGTTATTAAATGAAGCAATGGCATGACAACGGCAAATATGTCTAGCAACTTTTGTGGAGTTTGAGGCAGGGGTCTTTATTTATAGTGGAAATTGCTTAAACTCCTTAAATATTAAAATTACAGCAAATTTCTTTTGTTCTCGATGGTAGATGTCTAATATTTAGATGGGCATATTTAGATTTCTACCCTATAGTTATCCCTATATACCAAAAATCGGACATCAAGCTCTATTGGCTTGCTCAGAATTATATATGCGCATAATTATTGAGGTACAATATGTGGTTCTAAGTTCCCATAAAGTGTCCCTCATACCAAATATGAAGGGTGTAGCACTTGTGGGTACTGAGTTGTGGACAAATATATATATTTGAAGTCAAAGGTCATGTGAGTCACGTGACATTTTGTCAAAATAATTGTATTGCTAAGTTATTCCTATATACCAAACATCAGACCTCTGGTTCTATTGGCTAGCTCAAAATTAGATATGCGCATAATTAATGAGGTACAATATGTGGTGTCATAAGGTGTCCTATCATACCACATATGAAGGGTGTAGCACTTGTGGTTACTGAGTTGTGGACAAACATATATATTTGAGGTCAAAGGTCATTGAGGTCACATGACGTTTGTCAAACAAATTATATTGTTAACTTATCCCTATATACCAAAAATCAGACCTCTAGCTCTATTGGCTCGCTCAAAATAAGATATGTGCATAATTAATGAGGTACAATATGTGGTGTCATAAGGTGTCCTATCATACCAAATATGAAGGGTGTAGCACTTGTGGTTACTGAGTTGTGGACAAATATATATATTTGAGGTCAAAGGTCATTGAGGTCACGACGTTTGTCAAACAAATTATATTGTTAACTTATCCCTATATACCAAAAATCAGACCTCTAGCTCTATTGGCTCGCTCAAAATTAGATATGCGCATAATTAATGGGGTACAATATGTGGCGTCATAAGGTGTCCCATCATACCAATATGAAAAGTCAAAGGTCATTGAGGTCACATGACGTTTGTCAAACAAATTATATTGTTAACTTATCCCTATATACCAAAAATCAGACCTCTAGCTGAGTAACTTGTGGTTACTGAGTTATGGACAATAATGTATATTTGAGGTCAAAGGTCACCAAGGTCACATATTTTGTCAAAATGTCTGAGATATCTGCGTGAACCGATGGACTCACTGATGGACTCACGGACGGATATGACCCAATCTATAAGCCCCCTGGACTTTATCCGTGGGGACAAAAATCTGTGTCACTGCATCCTTTAGGCAATATGAATACGATGAGAAACTAAATTTTTTTTTCTTGGCCTTATACATAGGAGTCTATGGAGAACTGCCTTATACATGGGAGTCTATGGAGGTGTAAACTAAAAAGTCCTCTGACACGGCCAAATTCGATCGCATTGTGAAACAAATTGACGTGCATCTGTATGGGGTTGGGTACTATTCTTGTGCAAAGTTTGAAAGAAATTGACCAGGGCATGTCTGAGATATCTGCGTGAACGGACGGACGGACGGACTGACATGACCAAACCTATAACTCCCCAGGACTTCGTCCGTGGGCACTAAAAACAACGCAACAGTTATTACAGCCACACCAGCGGTAGGTTCATATCCAGAGCCCTGTACGGTCTGCCGCTGTCGCTTCAAAACAATCTCATAAACCTGGCCCTATGGGCAACTGTGTATGGGCAGCAGCTGGATGCTTGACTTCCCGGAGAAGGCGAGCTGTCACGTTCAAGCTCAGGATTATTTGTCGATCAAATTTCAGTAAATTTACCTTACCTAGAAATTTTGTCTATAGGCTGAAATTTCGCCGAAGTTTGACAAAATTGCATCGATTTTTCAGGTTCATATCCAACATTTTTGAGTTTTGAGTGCAGACAGAAATAAGTTTTGAGGCAACATGGCTGCGACCCATGTTGACCCCCAGCCCTGCGTACGATGCTATTTGCTACAGCTAACACACAGCATCATCACGGTACGCAGGGCTAGCGAGAGAGTTGCCGACATCGACGATTATTTATGAGACGTGAATAAAAGACTGTCATTTTTGGAAGCGATCGAGTAGCTGAGGTAGGCTGGGATACGACTTGGGCCCAAGAACACTGAATTTCGGCAGTAATTTGGCTTTTTACGTCAAGTCCCAAAATGGATTTGAAGTCACCGACCCTACGTACGGGTCTTTGCAGGGCTGTGGTGAGCGAGGCGATTAGCTGTAGCGGAACACACAGCATCGTACGCAGGGCTAGTTGACCCAAAATGTGTTTGCTATCAAATCTTCCTATATTTTTTTCAGAATTTTCGACAAAATCATTGCTTCTTAAATCTTTTGTAAAATATAAAATACTAAAATAAAAATGCGATGTGCCATGTCTCCAGATTTCTAAAATATCGTTCGTTGACCGTTCGACTGAATACTCATTTCGCAAACTTGTGACGCAGTTGAAATTCAATACTGACCGCCAAATAATCTTAATGAGACGAGATCATTCTAGACATCCTCCAAATTATCCAACCATTCGCGTTAGAGTTCAGCTCGCTTAGAGTATCATAACATTCTTCGGCCTTCGTTTAGATCGACCCTAATCTCTCCCATTTAGGAAATAAATACACAAGCTACCTCGACAAAACTTCGTGCACCATCCAAGACCAAACGCACTACAAATCTGTCTTGACGTCATCATCTCCTTACATGGTAATCGGCATACCATATTTTTTAGCAAAGGAGACACAGAATACGTCGGAGTATTCAGTTTCAAAACGTATTACATTGTGTGATGTTGTCAAAAAAAGGTAATGTTACCGCAGTGGTATAAATTACAAAACACAAAAGTTCAAATCAGTTTATTTTGGACTGGCTTTACCCAACATTTCATATTGTTTCTTATGCCAGATTTGACCACGTGCTTACTGGCGACCCCTTTACATGCAAATTTTGTGTCAAATGGTGTGTTCTCCTGGAAAAACAAACGTACGATTTCTAAATGAAGGAGGCGAAATTTGCCCTCAAGACTCGAAACCACCCCTTTATGGGGTGTACCTAGCTATTTTGAACGAGCTTCTCGAATCTGCAGCTCTATTTCGAAATGATGGTCTGGTTTTCTCAGCTCAAGGATGAGTGTTCTCCATCGCTGTGGGCATTACTATTCTCAACTGGGGGTACAGTTTCCAGTCGTAATGTTTTTCATTGTGTCCGGGATATAAAACCTTTCCTTTTCACAATTTCACTTTGATTAACACTAGTCCACATCTTGTCAGTGATTAAACATGTTTCAAGTTTAAATGTTAAATTCTGGTCTCGAGCCCTCCTGTTCGACCAAACTGAAATTACCCCTCCCACTTTGGCTCGTCCAGTGGGTGTAGCAAGGGTCGTGTCATCGCCTATGAACGGAGGGTGCATTAATTGTTGCATTTCGACGCACAATTTGATTATATCCAGAAGATTTTGTGGCAAAAACTCAGATAGAGAAGCATTAATATTCACATCTCACTTATTCAAGACTGGCTGAGAGCAGCACTTCCATTCAGTTAACATCATTACGCCATTTATTATGCCAAGAAAGATGAAGCCAAGACATTTTGCCCTCCCTGGTCTCAGCCAGAAATGGTTATACCTTACAGAGTTTTTTTCCCACGGAATGAAAACAAATGTACTTGGGCTGAGGCCCAAGTACAACAATGGTGATTACTACAGAATGGGTGTGTTGATAAATTACATCAGGCAATTGTTTGCAGAATACAACAAGAGGCCACTGTTATAATACACACAAAACTGAGACAATACACCTTGAAAGTTTTTCAAGAGTTACTGGGGCTTTAATCTTCTTGACACAGATCAGGTCTGAAAAATCATCATTCCAGATTTGATGGCATTTGTAAATGTGAACAACGAAACTAATACATTGCCACAACATATGTTGACTTGTAAAAAACTGGGTATGTTGGAATTCACTATGGAGGAGAACAAGAAAATGGCATTGCCACACACACCCACAAAAACTGAAAATACCAAGCAATTAAAGGTAGTGGCCTGCCTGTTAATTTGATAAAAAAAATAAGTGCTGCCCTGTGCTCTACTTTGTGAGGACTAGGTGCCATCTGCTTCCAATGGTAACAGAATTCACGTATTTTAACTTCAGTGCCTTCAAAAATAACAGTGTAATTGATTCTAGCACTTATAAATTGCTTTGATTGATTGATTGGTTGATTGATAGATTGATTGATTGATTGACATATCAATTGACAGCTAAATACTTCCATAAAATACAGGGATATACAGAATCTGTGGCAGTCATATAATTGGAAATTAATTTGTGACAGTATGATTTATCACTCTCAGATATTTATGATTACTGTCGGAAAGATGGCAATAAGAAATTAAGATTTCATCTTGAATATCCTTTGTATACGGCTAGTTTTCAATCGGGTCCGAACCCACAACATACGGCATCAGTCACCTAGCAGAGAGGCCACAGAGATAGCCGCTCGCTGGTACAAATTATCTGCAAAAAGCAAGTTCAGTATTATGCGTTGCATGGTCTTACATGATGGTGCTCTTTCCTATGATTATTAGTTGCGAGTGAGAATATGCAAAGGAACACTATCCACCCAGGGAGTTATATGGAGTCCTCTGCAGAAAAGAACAAGAAGCAATGTGAACATGATGAAACTTCTGAAGGTCAGTGATAGTCAATGATATACTGACATATATGTACCTGTAACCAGTAAACATCTATTGGATGACTTGCCATGAAGGTGACATCACAAATCTGTTCCTTGAGCATGTAACAGTAGATCAACAGAACATCATGTGCATAGCATAGAGTTTAATATTATTTGATTGTCTTCCTTGTGTAATACCTAGGGGGAAAATAGCTTTCCACATGAACCTGTGACCCCACAACCGTTAAATCAGCTAAAGACAAACAGATACTGGTGTGCAACATATTGAGCTGCCTTGTGGGGTTTGTTTGTATTTATGTAGGGATTGCGTTAACCCCCAATTTTGCTTTACAGCCTCCCGATTTCGCACTAGGACCCCTACAACATTTTAGTGAGGAAAGGTCCCATTCTTCAGAGAAATACAGATATTTGAATTTTGTTAAGGCCTGATTTTATGAACCATTTTCTCTATATTTCCTCACTATAGTTCGAAAAAAAGCCTGTTGGCCAGTAAGTACTGTGAACTGAAGCAGAAGGAGCCGCCATTGACAGCTATTTCATGTGTCACATCATAGATAATTAAACAGTCACAAAGGCCGAAGATGAACATTATGCTTAGCAAATGAGAAAGTTCTCAGCAACAGAAATTTGAAATTGCTGCAATGGCATGTAAAAAGCAGAGCAATAGCATATGAGAGGAAAGCAAAGAAAAAATTGTAGAAGACGTATAATGATAGCTGTTTTGCTTTCAGATTGTTAGATTACCTTGACACTGAGTTTCTGTATGTAAAATGTTTTCAGAGTTAATATTGTGGAGTTACCCCATGAGGTTAACCACATGGCAAATTCCTAGCTCTGTTGCTTTCGGTGTGTTCGAAGACAAACTTGACATTTTTCTGATATAAAAAGTGAAGATATGGTACCATATATATTTTTCTTTTCGAAATTAGACTTTTTGGAGTTTCCTCATGAAGGTTCTTTTTGGCCATATCAAGAACCCAACAAAATTTGGAATTTGACATGCAATGACTCTCATAAGGTAACTCCAAAAGTGTAACTTTGAAAAAAAATATTAAATACCATATTCTTCACTTCTTTCTTTCAAAAATATGCAAATGGTTGTTTTGAAGCACATCAAGACAAACAGTGTTAGGAATTTATCATCTGATGAATATCTTACAGCAACTCCAAAATTTTAACTTTGAAAAAAATGTCAACATCAAGCACTATATTAGTCTTCAACTTGTTATCTTCCAAATATTCCCAACAGTTTCTCTTTGAACACAGCAAAACCAACAAAGTTAGAAATTTTATATGTGATGAACCTAATGAGGTAATGAAAAAACTGTAACTTTGAAAAAAAGTATCTGAAGTGCCATACTCTTCACTTGTTATCTTTCAATAATGTCCAAACAGGTTGTCTTTGAACACAGCAAAACCAATAGAGTTGGGAATGATAGAATCTCACACCCCCAAGGACCTTGGATCAGATTTTGTCTCACACGAGCCTGCGGCTCCCCAACTGGTGTGAGAAATCTGATCCCAGGTCCTTGGTGTGTGAGATTCTTTTTCTCACATGACCACAAAATGCGTTAAATTCACATTGGACATGTACAACATTGTCCAAAATCGTGACAAGTCTGTCATCTGCCACTGTACTTTGACCTGCTTACTTTGTAGTTCTGTCTGTGTGTTACTCGTCGTGCCATTGGATAACATTTTGCGCGTGGAACAAAACATACTGTTTATCATCCAATCAGAGCGCGTGTAGTATTTACTGCAGAGTGTGGGACGGTTTCTGAGAGTGTGGGATCAATTTTTCCCACACTGTCGATCCCGCACTCCCAGCGGCCAGGAATGTGAGAATTTACCATGTGATGAACCTCTTGAGGTAACTCCATAATTTTAACTTGGAAAACTGTTAATTTTTTTTTTTTTGCTATCTTTTAATTTAACATGTCCAAACAGTGTGTATTTGAACACATCAAAACCAGCAGACATAGGAATTCATAATGTGATTATCTCATGTTGTAACTCCAAAATTATAATTTTTGGGGGTAAAAATACATGAAGTACCATATTCTTCATATACTACATTTGTTGGCTTTGAAAAATGACCACTGTTTGTATTTAAACACATCAAAAGCAACAGAATTCAGATTTTACCATGTGAAGAACCTCATGAGGTAACGCCATAATATTAATTCTTGACAAAATGTTTACAGCAGGTACCATTCTTTTCAACTGTTATTTTTCAAAATTTCAAAATCCCACCACTTAGTCCTTGAACACAGCAAAACAACAGGGCTAGGAATTAATTACCAAGTGTTAGCCTCATTAGGTAACTCAATAATTTTAACTCTGAACTAAAATGTTTACATGAAGTACCATACTTTTTACTTGTCGTTTTTCTAAAATGTTACAAAAAGTTTGTCTTTGAAAACATCAAAACCAACTTATCTTCATAATTTCAGAAGTTCAAATGGTTTGTCATTGAACACTGCAAAACCAACAGTGTTAGTAATTTACAACGTGATGAACCTCATGAGGTAATTCCAAATTTTAACTGAAGCAGAAGAAGCCGCCATTGACAGCCATTTCATGTCACACATTAGAAAGAATAAAATAGTCACAAAGGCCGAAGCTGAAAAATGCTTAGCAAATAAAAAAATGTTTTGAGCAACAGAAACTTGAAATTGCTGAAATGGCATATGTTAAAAGCAGGGCAATAGCATATGAGAGGAGAGCAAAGAAACAGTTGTAGGAGATGTATAATGATAGCTGTTTTGCATTCAGATTGTTAGATTACCTTGACTCTGAGTTTCTGTGTGTAAAATGTTTTTCAGAATTAATATAATTGTGAAGTTACCCCCTGAGGTTCAACACATGGTAAATTCCTACTTGGTCTGTTGCGTTTGGTGTGTTCGAAGACAAACTAGATATTTTTGAGATATAAAAAGTGAAGTTATGGTACCACATTTTTTTCAAAATTAGACCTTTTTGAGTTTCCTCATGAGGATTCTTTTTGGCCATATCAAGAACCCAACAAAATTTGGAATTTGACATGCGATGACTCTCATAAGGTAACTCCAAAAGTGTAACTTTGAAAAAAAGGATATGAAATACCATATTCTTCTCTTCTTTTCTTTCAAAAATATGCAAACAGGTTGTCTTTGAACACATCAAGACAAATAGTGTTAGGAATTTACCATGTGATGAATATCTTAAAGCAACTCCAAAATTTTAACTTTGAAAAAATGTCAACATGAATCACTATTAGTCTTCAACTTGTTATCTTCCAAACATTCCCAACAGTTTCTCTTTGAACACAGCAAAACCAACAAAGTTAGAAATTTTATATGTGATGAACCTAATGAGGTAATGACAAAACTGTAACTTTGAAAAAAAAGTATGTGAAGTGCCATACTATTCACTTGTTATCTTTCAATAATGTCCAAACAGGTTGTCTTTAAACACAGCGAAACCAATAGAGTTGAGATTTACCATGTGGTAAACCTCTTGAGGTAACTCAATAATTTTTATTTGGAAAAATATGTTAACTTTTCACTTGCTATCTTTTAAACATGCCCAAACAGTTTGACTTTGAACATATCAAAACCAACAGGAGATAGGAATTCAAAATGTGATTATCTCATGGTGTAACTCAAAAATTATTATTTTTCGGGGAAAAATACATGAAGTACCATATTCTTCGTATACTACATTTGTTAGCTTTCAAAAATGTCCACAGTTTGTCTTTAAACACATCAAAAGAGTTCATAATTTACCATGTGATTAACCTCATGAGGTAACGCCATAATATTAATTCTTGACAAAATGTTTACAGCAGATACCATACACTTCACCTGTTATTTTTCAAAATTTCAAAATCCCACCACTTTGTCCTTGAACACAGCAAAACAACTGAGTTAGGAATTTACCATGTGATAACCTTATTAGGTAACTCAATAATTTTAACTCTGAACTAAAATGTTTACATGAAGTACCATACTTTTCACTCGTTTTTTTTTAAATGTTGTAAAAGTTTGTCGTTAAAAACATCAAAACCAACTTTTCTTTTCAAATTTCAGAAGTTCAAATGATTTGTCATTGAACACTGCAAAACCAACAGTGTTAGTAATTTACAACGTGTTGAACCTCGTGAAATTATTCGAAAGTTATTCGAAATTTTAAACTTTGAAAAGAAAATGTTTACCAGCGGCACTATAGTCTTCACTTGTTATCTTCCAAAAAAATACTATCAGTTTGTCTTTGAACACATCAAAACCAATAGAGTTAGGAATTTACCATCTGATATACCTCATGAGGTAACTCCAAAATCCTAAGTTTGAAAAACAAAATATGTGAATACCTTCTTCTTCATATTCTACATTTATTATCTTTCAAACTGTCTGAACAGTTCGTCTTCCACAAAGCAAAACCAACAGAGTTAGGAATTAACCATGTGATGAACAAAATGAGGTAACTCCAAAATTTGAATTCTGATTAAATGTTTAAATTAAGTACTGTACTCTTCAATTTTTTCTCTCAAAATTGTTCAAACGCTTTGTCTTTTAACACAGCAAAACCAACGTTTTCAGGAATTTAGCATGTGATGAACCCTCATGTGGTAACTCGCAATTGATAACATAGACAAAAAAATATATGATGTACCATACTCTTCACTTTTTTTTCAAATAGGTTGTCTTTCACATGTAAAACAGTTTTGAGAGTTACATTTAGCCTTATCGAATTCTTGTTCCTTCATTTTTATGTATTAGTTTTCATGGAGTTGATGAAGTTTTTATAGCTTACTTTTGCTTTACCAATGTGAGCTTATTGTATAGGCTGAAGTTGGCATCAGTATGTATGTATGTCACGTCACAGGTCCTGTGATAAAAATACTTTGATACAGATGGCACTCAATGGCAAAGAATGAGTTCCATGGTAATGAAAAACATAAAACCAATGAAGGCCATTATCCTAAGGTCATTAAATGAGTCAACCGGAATTAGTTGACAAGATGTTGCAAAACAGTTTTTCATACTATCCTAACACTAATAGATTATCACCGGTACCATATTTCATAAAGTTTAATGCAGTATTTACAACACTATGAGATCAACATCTGTATCAAGTTTCATCTAATTTGACGTTGTATCTGTGGATATATCACTCTAATTAGGAAAGTTCATTACATATGCAATTACAAACTAATTAAAATGACACTGATAAATGTCTTTTCACTGTTAAAGCAATGTGACCTTAACATCTGTACAAAGTTTCATGAAATTTAATGCAGTATTTCTTGACATATCAGCCTAATTATGAAACTTCAATAATTGACATGATACTGCTACATGATGTGAAACAAATTGACGAGCATGTATGAAATATGTCAATGTCCTTGTACCAACTTTGAATGATACTGGTGGAAATATGTCTGAGTTATGGCTCACTACATGAGAAAATCGTAACCGCCGCCACGCAGCGATATTTGATCTTACTGTTTAAAAAATCAACACGTATATGTATGACATAAGTCAATGTCCAGGTAGAAACTTTGAATAAATGAGACTTACCAAAGTCATGGCTCTCGACATGAAAAAAAAAACATAACAAAATTGCCACCATGTGGCCATATCGGACCATATCGAGAAACAAATCAAAGTACATATTTATATCGAAGTACATATGTATACTATAAGTCAATGTCCTTGTACCTACTTTGAATAAATTTGCTTGATACATGTCTAGTTTAGTTCAGGACATGGAAAATCGTAAATAAAATGGCCGCCTGGCGGCCATATTGGATCGTATCACAAAACAAATTGATGTGCACATCTATGACATTGGTTTATGTCCTTGTACCAACTTTGAATAAAGTCCGTTGAAACATGTCTGAGTTATGGCTTTGTACATGAAAAAATTCTAATAAAATGGCCGTCTGGTGGCCATATTGGATTGTATCGCAAAATAAATCTATGTGCATCTGTAGGTCATAGTGCTATGCCTTTGTGCCAAGTTTGAACAAAATTGGTTCAGCAGTGTCTGAGAAACTGTTGATGACGGACGGACGGACGGATGCACACACGGACGGACGCACACATGGACGGGACCCAATCTATAAGTCCCGCCGGACTTCGTCCGCGGGGACTAAAAAAATAGTGTCAGGACACTGTGCTCACATGTTTTGAATTGGTACATTCGAGAGTGATATAAACCAGCAACCTAGCAATGTTTCCCATTTTTGTTAAAAAAATCTTCTTACTGAAACCATAATTCCAATTTATTTGAAACTTGGTACGGAGGTTTCTTCGGGTGATCTTAAGTCGGAATTGATGACATTGTAATGAAATTTGCATATTTGTAGTTTTGGGGCAATTTTTCCCATTGTTGGTAAAAAAAAATCATCTCCTCTGAAACTGCATTCTAATTGTTTTAAGCTTTGTATGTAGGTTCATAGGGGTAACCTCTGTCATATTTGTTTGAAGTTGATGAAATTTGCATAATTGTATGTTTGGGTAACTTTCCAATTTGTGGTTTTAAAACTCTTCTTTGAAATCACTGGTTCAATCATTTGAAACTTGGTATGGAGGTTCCTAGGGGTGTCATCATTTCAATTGTCCTAGATATCACAAAGGGTCTATATTGGTCCCAAGGCCGCTTGTCCACTTAAGTATGTACACTGATAGTTGATAACACCTTCCAATGTGACGTGCCTCCCACGCCCAGTGCCAAGGATAAATGATATTCTGCATACATATCACATTCAATTTTGAAATTATAAACTTTTCCTTTTGTCAACCAATATACCATCATCTCAAGCTTATGATATATATATTCATAACTTCTTAGATACAGTAGAGCATTCAATGCATATGAAGACTTTTGAGTGAGACACGGACTGTTAGCACAAAATTTAGTGAGGCAAGGATTCTAAGAAAGTAGATTGGTGAAATTGGTGATGTACATTGACTAGTCATTGCTGCAGTGCTTTCTTTTCATCTATGTCCCTATGTTCACTCTTGTGACTATATAGAGAAAGGCGGTACTAAGAGACTCCAGGAAAATGATAAAGTAAGAGAGTGGATGACCACCAATCAAGTTCCTAAATATTTTGCCAAGGAAATAGCAACAACAATGGAAGTTGATGTGGTTCTTGTCAAATTTGACATATGCAGAAAAATAAACTCTCAAAGGCCTTACTATGTACTATATTGTAAAATGGCCACACTTTTACTGCTTATGGGGTGCATATAAATCACACCCATTGGATCCATAATTCAGGTCAGCCCAGGATGGCTTCATAAGTCTACACTGCTACAGAAATGTCATTTATGCTTATTTCTAAAACTTTTATGATTTATGTGTAGTCTGACTGGAATACTTTAGAATTATTTTGTTTTTGTGGTTCTAACACTAAAGCAACATAGGGGTCCCATAAGTGTCATTATAACTGGCGTCTCACAAGTCATAGTACACGTGTATGTGTGTGTGTGTGTGTGTGTGTCTGTCTGTCTGTTTACACGATAACTCAAAAACGCCTGAACGGATTCAAGTCAGATTTGGTACACAGGTACCATATGCTACTTGCAAGAACTGATTAGATTTTGGTTAGTGTGGCTTGCATATTAATGAAGTTATGCAATATCGTTTTTTCCGTACAATGGTTTCCCTATGGAGACGGTAATGACAGTGTAGACATATATCAAGAAATACTGCACAAAATTTCATGAAACTTTTCACAGATGACAATCTCAGAACATTATGATGATACTGTGAGTGTCATGTCAATCGCCTTCTCATTTGCATATTAAATGAACTTTGTTATTAGTGACTAAACTCTGAAATTCCTGCACCAAACTTGATGATACTTGCAACAAATATTGATCTGATATATATCTAATTACATTTAGAAGCATTGGACAGTGTCAAGTTAATAATTAGGTCATTTGCATATTTTATGAAGTTTTGTAATTATTCATATAACTTCGATATAGCTTCACCAAATGTGATGAAATCTGCTGCAGATACTGATCCGACTGATATCTAACTGTAGTGTAAAGCATTCAGTAGTGTAAAATTAATTAAGGGTTCATTTGCATATTTAATGAACTTTGTAATTAGGTATATAACTCTGAAATTACGGCACCCAAGTCTTTGAAATTGGGTACAGATATTGTTTTGATAAATATCTAATTGTACTGAGAAGCATTTGGCAGTGTCAAGTTAACAAATAGGTCATTTGCATATTTTATGAAGTTTTGTAATTAGTGATATAACTCAAAAATAACTGCACCAAATGTTATGAAATGTGTTGCAGATACTGATCCAACAGATATCTAATTGTGGTGTAGAGCATTTACTTGTGTGAAGTTAATTACGGGTTTATTTGCATATTTAATGAACTTTGTAATTAGTGATATTACTCCAAAATTACAGCGTTAAATTTGATGAAACTTGCTACAGATGTTGATCTGATAAATATCCAATTGAACTGAGAAGTATTGAACAGTGTCAAGTTAATAATTAGCTCATTTGCATATTTCATGAAGTTTTATAAGTAGTCATATGACTCCGCATCAAATGTGATGACAACTGCTGCATACACTGATCTGACAGATATCTAATGTGTTGTAAAGCATTTAGTAGTGTAAAGTTAATTAAGGGTTCATTTGCATATTTAATACACTTTGAAATTAATTAGGTAATTAGGTATAACTCTGAATTACGGCACCAAATTTTGTGAAACGTGCTACAGATATTGATTTGATAAATATTTAATTGTGCTATGAATCATTGAACAGTGTCAAGTTAATATAGGGATTATTTGCATATTTAATGAACTTTGTAATTACCGGTAGTGATTTACTCTAAAATTACTGCATTAAATTAAATAAAACGTGCTACAAATGTTGATCTGATGGATATCTAATTGTCCCATGAAGCATTGAGCAGTGTCAAGTTAATTAACAGCTCATTTGCATATTAAATAAAGTTTTGTGATTAGTGATTAAAATCTGAGAGTACTGTGCGATGTTGATAAAACCTGCTTCATTTAGTGATAACATATATCTTATTGTTCTGTGAAGCGTACTACTATTAATGAATCTGTTGTAAAACACGTGAGCATATTCAGTTCATATTGGTTATGAATTGCAATTACTATCATGAAACCGTTTTCGATCGTCATTTGTGTCAGCAATTTTAGCTTGAAATGATCGAAAAACCGTGAACAGTACATTATTGTTGTTTTGTCATACTGTACAGCTACTTATAAGACTGTATAGATTTACAATAATATGATTATATGTTAACGCTATGCTGGAAACAGTCAAGTTAGCATGACAGGACCCCACCCTATTTTAATCATAGCACGCTTGTACTTACCAGTCAGAAAGTCAGATTCTTCTATGTCTGTCACTTTCGCAAGATGGGAATCTTTTCCTTGACAGTTGGCTTCCGCTATACGGAATGTTTTGATGTCTTGTTCGATGTTATAGCAGTGGTCATTGTAGTAATGCCAATTTTCCTCACAAACTACAACGATTGACATGAAACCAAGGACAAGGAAACGAAATAAGTCAATAACAATCTATCGAATGTTCCTAAAAGCTATCCGAGAATTGATTTTACACTCAGGGTTTCAGTAGTTTGACTTTGTACCGTTGTCAATCAGTACAGGGATTTACCTGTTCATATCAAAAATTGCGATTAAAAAAACCCAATTGTCATCGAAATTGTGGGGACATTTTAGGCATGCTAGCGATATATTTCTCTTGATTTTTCATTTTCGGTTTGCGCTCGTAAAAGTATGTGTTTCCCTTTAATATATAAAATGCATGTTGACTGGCGTTTACAACAATTTGACCGATTAAGGTAGATGTGCAGGTCTAATTCTAGAAACGTTGATTAGCCCCGTCACTCAAAACGAAACCACGCCACAAAATGTCCTAAAAAAATCCTTCTCGGAAGTATCCATTTCTATTTTCCTACACGTAAAGATAATTTCCCCGATATACATTTCGTCAACAGTCGCCATCTCGCATCTACGTGAACAGATACTTCAAACAAGTAAGAACAAGTTGTTTTTCGGTGTTATCAACTTCAATATCACTATAATCGAGCCAAAACAGCCTCTTGGCGTTGGTATTATGTGCACAATAGATGTAATAAAAACTTGTAGGAATTACTGAAACGAAAGTAGCAGAGTTTAAGAAGTTGAATTTTTTAGTTGTGATTTTCAAACCTAAAAATACCGCAATTATACGGTGTCGCTCAAATTTGATCAGAATTGGTATATACCAGTATGGGTTACAAATGATCAACAATAAATGTTGTTTCTATCTGTTCAGTGGAGGAAAATTCTATGTTGATGTTATGACAATGATTTCTGCACAGTACAACCAGAAAAACAACAAGAAATATTTAAACCAGAAAAACAGGAATGACAAAAGTAATTCAGGTCTGAAACTTTAGGTACTGGAGGTCAACTTTAGTAACATGTATAGCAGAACAAGCCCCTCGTAGTTTGAGTATAGACGGTCTTCGCCCCCTCTACTGTCTATGGTTTCATCAGGTCTGTTAATATGTAACAGTTCATAAACATGACAGGCCAGATCAGTGGAGTTGGCCTGTTTCTTACTGGCCTGCACATTTGCAGGATTTCACTTTTTCTTACCTCATTTGCATATTTTGACACTGATTGTTCATTTGAACAAATTCACATCTCAACCCCTACATCTACCTGTACACCAAATACTGAGACGGTAGCTTTGGCGGTATGGGAGCCTTTGTGTGTGACGGACATACATCCGCACATACCCACAAATATACAGACATGCAAATCAGATGCAAATGAACTGATTCAGCTTATACGATAACCTCACATTGGTATACCAAATGTGAGCTAAAAATAACATCTCAGGGTGACAAAGTAAAAATTGCTCGCAGATAACAAAGCGATCTGAAAGTTAACCTACATTTGTTTCAAAAAAACGTTGCTGGATTCGTCTACGTCACAACAAATTATTATTATGCCATGGCCATTTTGTACCAGAACTTGTCTTGTCGCATAAACCCATTCCATAGTGGTGCATCACAACTGACAAGATCAATAAGGTGTCGCTATCGATAATTCTTGACAGCGTGACAGAACACTGTCACATCTGACTTATGTGTAATCTAGTTATATGCTGTTACTTTGTAAGAGAATTTTAATGACGTAAAAAAGTTTTACGGACATTATACAAAGCATTGTAGGGGCAGTGTTGATCGCTTTTCTATATTACGTGTCCCCAAAAGTTAGTTATTTTGTGTCTGTTGTTTCTACGGAAAACTTCTATGTGCGTGCGGACTTGTGTCAACCTTGTATATATACGTATTTTTATCCCAGTGAAAAATAATCTCGACATTTGTAATGATGAATGCATGTACGATTGTACCCTGTCCTGGATTTTCCTTCGGTAGTTTAAAACACAGTAGAAGTGAATTTGAAATTCAAAAGTTAGTTTTTTGTCAGGAAGATCACTCTCCAGCGTCTGGCAATGTAATGGTTATACTATCTCGTATTGAGTTGATCTCTTCTCTTTGCTCAACCAATTTTCTGGTTTGATTTGCAAGTATCTGTTGTTGTTCTTCATTCTCAAGCTTTAGTCGCCAAAGTTCTGCTTCTTGGGCTTCAGATTTGGCCCTGCTTTCGTCTTTGAATTGGTCAAGTGTGTCGGAAACACTTGCGATATATCTCTGACTTTTCACCAAACTTTCATCGTGTCTTTTGAGATGTGTTTTAGCTTTACTAAAGCTGTCGACCAGTCCGTCGCTTACGTCAGCAATTTTTTGAATACTTGATTCCTGCTTGTTCAGCTCATCTCTCACCGTGGTCATGGCAGTTACAGTGTCCTGGCGGCCTGGACAAGTCTCATCGTCGTTGGCTGGAAAGGTGAAGACATAAGCACACACATCGGATCTGTAACAGTATTCATCATTGGATGGGCACTCACGCTGACCAAGATAAGTGACAGCTGCCTGTGTAAGTTGGTTGATGCAGAAGAGCAACGCTACAGTCTTCACGAGAGCCATGGAAGTTTCTCAATTCAATCAAAGTATAGCGTTGTTGTTGTTAAGTTTGCCTTTATATACAGTGCAAATTGTATCAATATTGAAATAGGAATTTGAATATAAGGCATTGTCAGTCAAGAGGTTTCCTGTTATCGAACATTAAATCTGATAAATTTGTTATTTTTGCACAAGAACAATGTCAATTCTTGTTTATACATTTGTTGGACGGACATTGTAAAGTACCTGGTCGGCACGCTTCACCTCAAATAGATAAACAAACCTTGGTGACCCGGTTTATGTTTGTCAACGTATGTAAGTCTATCGACTATCAATATCATATGACAGGAACCCTCGCGTGATTTTATTTATCCGCCACTCCTGAGTTCACCGAATCCGTAAATGACGTTTTAATCTATTTTAATTGTCTCAGAATGCCCTTATTGCACAGAAATGCTTAAATGTACGGTTTTGATTGTTTACAAGGATATATTAACTGAAACAAATTTAATCACTCTCCCATCCGTAGGGGTTGCTTCATAAACCACCTCATGTATGCTGACGATATTTGTTTGTTAAGTCTTCCTGTCAAAGGGACACAGAAGCTGGTAAATACATGTAGTAATTATGGTGACATGTACAACATTACCTTTCATACTAAAGACTGAATGTTTGTGTGTCGCTCCTGACGAGTCAAGTACTGTTCGTTTGTCCACGGTGTAATGTGTTAAACTTGTTTTCGTAGAAAATAAAAAGTTGAGGGTCGCCTAAAACAATGCGGCTCGGATATTTCTAGGATTTGATAAACGGAGTAGTGCCAGTGAAATATTTGTTACCAATAATTTGTACAACTTCGATGCACTTCGTAGAAAACAAATGTACGGTTTTATGACAAGCTTATTGAGAAGTGAAAATATGATCGTGAAGCTGGTACATGATCGTCTTTATTTCATCTCTGATATTTGTAAATTGTGGATCGATTCCCTGTATCTTTGATTTTGTCTTTCTCTACCAACACAACAAACATATTTTTGTAATGCTCTAAGAAACTTTTCCTTCTTGTGAAATCAGAATTGTATGTCCGAAATAAAGTGAAATAATAATAATGTAATTCCTAGGTTTTCTCAGGGCACCAGAGACTGAAGAAAGAGATCTTGCCAAAGTCTCACCTTCATGAATAGACTGAAGATATCTAACTGAATGTTCCTTGCTCTTATAAAGAATGCTCAACATATTGTAAAACATGTATTTGATAGTTTTGTCACCAAGCACTTTCTTTTTTTAAGATAATAGATTACCACCTGGTGGTGCAGTATCGGCAATTCCATTGATTTGCAATATTTCAAGGATTTTTGCGTCAAGGAGTAGTCATCTTTAATCGTGAGAAAGTACCGTGTTCTACTGCAGCTGATGGACAATCAGTATACTTCACAATGAGTTAAGATGAGCTAGGTGTACAAAACTGCCGAGCAAAGTTGTCGCAATTATAAGAGCACGATTTCGGCCTGTCTCGTGGATATTTAGCACTAAATTCTACTATATTTGAGAGAAAATAAAAACTTTTCTGAATGAGAAGGACATTGTTGTCAGTATTAGGCATATTAATAGCAGTAAGTAAGTAAATCAAATTACTTCCAACGCTGCTGGCGCACTGATCCTCCATTCACTTGGCTTTTGGATTTTTGATCTTACAGGATTACAAGTATAAGAAAGCGCGCCCTCACTTATCGATACATCAAGACCCATTTTAGTGTCACAATCCATACAGGCGATGATATTTTTCGCCGCTGCAAGTAATTCTCCTTTGTATACTAATCTGATTAAAATCAAATGTAGAATATACTTCCGCGGTATTCTCTTGCTGTCGCCTCTCAGACGCTGGTACGTGATCTTCCTGTCAAAAAAACTCATCTTTTGAATTTCAAATTCACTTCGACAGTGTTTTAACTACCGAAGGAAAATCAAGAGCAGGGTACAATCGTTACCTGCATTAATCATTACAAATATCGAGATTTTTCACTGAGATAAAAATACAAGTTCGGCACAAGTCTGCACATGCTGCACGCTCATAGAAGTTTTCCGTAGAAACAACAGATACAAAATAAGTAACTTTTAGGGACACTTACTATGGAAAAACGATCAACACTGCCCCTACAATGCAAGTATAGTGTCAGTAAAACTTTTTTCTCTAAACTTCTCTTACAAAGTGTGAGCATTTAACTAGATCAGACATAAGCCCGATGTGACAGTGTTCTGTCACGTTGTCAAGAATTATCGATAGCGACACCTTATTGATCTTGTCAGTTGTGGTCCATCACTATGGTTTGGGGTTATTGCACAAGACAAGCATAAGTACAAAATGGCTATAAGGCATAATAATAATTTGTTGTGACGTAGAGGAATCCAGCACCTTTTTTTGGGAAACAAATATAGGTTAACTTGTACTAGTTACAGTGGGGCGATATTCGGTATTCAGCGGGCGCTCTAATTTTCCTTTAAATTTTCACTCCTTGGGCAACTTAATGAATAATAGGCGGGCATTCAGTAAGATTTGTGATTTTTTTCCAGTTTTCAAAAGGGAACGAGGGTAAAAATATGGCAGCAAGAGGAAAGTGATGTTTAAATTTGCGATGCAGAGTGGGAACACTGGAAAGAAGGGGAGAAATTTTTCAGATCGCTTTAGAAGACAACGTTACCTCCGAGCAGTTTTTACTTGTCCCACTGAAATGCTATTTTTAGGTTTTATAATTACAACTTCAAAAATTCAGCTTCTTAACCTCTGCTACTTTCCTTTCCATAATTCCTACAAGTTTTATATTACATCTATTGTGCACATTATACCAATGCAGGCATATTAAACTGAGAGTTCCGAAGATAGACAACCTTCGAGGCCACGCCTGCGGCATTCCCAGCACGCGACTTCGGCACTACGTTTACGGAACCTCCCTCCCCGTATTTGCGAGAGACTATACCAATAATAGAAAACAAAAGGCACAAAGGACTTTCACAGTCTAATGAAAATACTATACGTCATAGTTGAAATCGATATCGTGCAACTACAGCGTTGACGAACCTTGTAACCTCATTTGCTGGTGCCATTAAATGCCTTGTCGTATACAAGTGTCATTTTTCGTGGGAGTGTTGACACTGAGCCAGGTTGTAGCAGGGTTTACACACGTACAGGGAGTGCTCGATCGGACGAAAATAGTAAAACTAAGCGTGGAAATTTCACACAACGATATTCATTAAGCCATCAAAATCATCCATATATTTTTATAAAGTATCATTAGGTCTCATTCTGTTTTGTGCCGGCCTTGTTGCGTGTATTACATGTCACTGCGTTTGTCTTTTAGTAGTAGCTGAAAGTCACATGACTATGTATGATGTATGACCTCACAGTAGGGTCAGTTTTTATCACGACCTTTCCTGAGACCAAACAGGACATGACATTTCCCAATTCAAATTGCAAATACTTCATGTCGAGCTTTACCGTTAGCCAGCGCGTGTCGCTTAAAACCCTCCTCCCAGCGGCAGAGGTCACAGGCAAGTTGGTTCATAACAGGTAACAACTGAACCAGAGGAATATTTGCATATTAATGCAACCACTTGATAGGAGGTAAAGGTCACTACAGCCACAGTGTACGTTGTAACCAACCTCGTTACAGCGGGAAGTTCATAACGGCCTAAGTTAATTCATACATAGTGCTTTAGGACTACGTTATGGTGAGTAGCGTGCTTCCATGTTCATATTTTATAATGTTTATGATACATACTATGTGTAACCAATATTGACGTTACACTGGTGTGTCGGGGTACATTTTCACATCCTTGGGTATTTATAATTACACAGTGTAAAACACAAACAACAGTGAATCAATTGGTATTACTGAAGTGTTGCTTGGATTGCGACTGTTTTACTCCAGATACACAGGCATTTACTGCACCATTGTCTGCAATGAGGGTGTATCTTTAAACAATATACTGTGTCGGCCACGACACCTATTTTAATGTGTCACTCTGCAGTTGTTTGTTAAGTTCCACAATTTCCGGGTATTGCGTATCATTGTAACAGATCAATGACACTAACCTCGATGTCAGACAACACTCAACTCTTTTGATCAATTGGCGCTGCTCGTCGTGCTGTTAGACTCTTAAACAGAAGCTGTATTTGATGCACAGCATACACTATGATGAAAACGAATAGGAGTTATCGCTCACTGTGTTGATATTTTGATCACACAATCAAACATGGCCGAGCAAATCGGCACTTTATTTATAATAGCTTTTGTCTACGTAATTAAGCCCAATGCTTCCTGATTTACGCTAAGGTCACAAGCATCAATTGGCGCTATGTGCCCTCTCTCTTGTTTCAGAATCCGCATGGATTCATTGGATCCGCATGGATTCATTGTTAATTTTGTTTTGGTTGTTAAATTTTAGACTTAGTTTCAACCAGTTGGTTTCCGCGACATCATTCACAAGAACTAACGCCTTTGTGACAAGGGCACGCAAGGTCACGTACTAATTGACCGGATACGCACACAGGCACGAAAACTGTCACGCGAAAAGAGCGCACTTATGAGAAGTCGTTGCAAAGTTACAAAAATTCACAGAGCAGGTATTGATAAATGCTTCAATTCTACAACAGTGAATCCTGTTACGCTGACGTTTCTTTTTTTTCCGTAATTTCAAATTATTTAAGATGGCCGACAACGATATCTTGGTAGCCTTGGAACAACTTGACACGAAAGATGTCGAACATTTATGTGTGCTCTGTGAATTCGAGAAAGACTGGATTGATGAACTGCTGGCCGATAGGAACACAGGTTTACCTGGTAAGGTCACGGCAGTTATCGAGGAGTTGATGGAAAAACATGGAGCCGATACTTACAAACTACTTGAGAAAAAGATGAGTGTCCTTGGACTGCTACCACTGGACGAACGGAGCGTCATGGATGTCTACCAAGGAAGAGGTTGGTTATTTTCTATTTCTGGTGAGCTTGTACACCTTTGGAGTGCAAATGTTCATGTGACATGTTTGACATGTGTCATGTAGAGCAGTGTTCTTCATTGGGTCATGGCTGTTTTGCCATCATATAGTTTCAACTTTAATAAGTAATATCAGTTTGTTTAGTGAACGTCATTGTATTAAAGACATGTGTTATCTAATAGTCGAAGTTTTTTCATTAGAATTGGTTGCAATTTTATTGACAGACAACGTTCGGGGCACATTCGCTGCTGTGAAATATCATAGGGAACTGCACAAAAGTCCGTCCCCAGGGGTAGGGGTGCTTGGTCCCAGACAAGGTTCTTCTTGCTATGGTTTATGTTATTTTCATACGTTTGACTATGATATATATTGCCAATAAAGATTTAAACACCGACCTTTCTTTGCAGCTTTTGTGTCTTTGTCTTATGTTAGCACTGGTTTTGTAACGATTTCTGTTTTTGTATTTGTCCTTTGACAATCTTAATCGAAGTTTTGTCACCGTGTTGTGTCTATTATCTGATGCGTTTGATTGCCTAATTCGCAAAAGCAAGCAAGGATAAATTACTAATCTGTGGACGCTGTCACCAGATTATCATCGGATTAAATTTGACTAAGTCAACAACGAACGCACCAGCAAGGTAATTACCTTGCTGGTGCGTTCGTTGTTGATTTTTTGTGAAAGTTTATTTGCTTTGGCGAATTGGGCAATCAAACTCTTCAGATAATAGATGCTGCATGCTGATAAAACGTTTACAGAAGATTGTCAAGGGCAGTGCTAAGTTAAGACCAAAACACCAAAGGTTGGTGAATAAACCTTTATAAGCAATACAAAAAACACCTACCCACCCCTGTGGACGGACACGTGGGCGACCCTGTGGAAATATCAGGAATTCGATGTAAAATCAGAAGTTGTTTCTCTACGTGCAATTTACTAGTAAGTTATCGCTGAGGAAACACACAGTGCCAAAATACAGCGCGGGGTGAAAGATAAGACATTGGATTAGATATTGCACTCTTCCTCATCAGTATAGCAAATACATTTTGACGTACATGTACATTCCACTATATAACGGCAGTATGGTGAGCACAATGAACCATATATGCACAAAAATGAAAAGTGACTGTACATTTTTATGTTATCGGCAGGAACATGGCGACCAATAGAGAATGGTCATGACGACACAGCTGGTAAGCAAAAATGACGTAATACGGTCACCGAGGCGCTAGGCTCTCCTCACTTTAAAACAAAATGTGTAGAATTATTTGAAGTACGTTCCTCATCCCAACTCTATAAAAATCATTTAATTTTAATTACTTCTCCTTTAATGTGAAGTGTCCATTCAGGTCCTATTTGTTGAATTCCATACACAACTCTTTTCTTGTCGTTTTACCAGGAAGAGCATCTAAGCTTGTCAGTTGCCTATATGTCACGTTTTAAACACTTTCTGTGCAGTAAACAAGTAGATAAAAAGATGGGTCTTATACACACACACACACACACACACACACACACACACACACACACACACATATATATATATATATATATATATATATATATATATTTGGTTTAATTAATGTTATGTAATGAAAATCTAATGACATGTTGACTGTACATAGAAACAAAGAATGCCTGTATACCACTTTGTTACCCTGCTAATTACAACTGGGATGCCGGTGGAGGGACTCTGATCAAAATGGACGACGATGACGACGATGACAGTCTCGTGGTCTGTCCCGACGCCCTGAATCTACTACGTGGAATAGACGGTCCCATTTGTCCCGTCGCTGTACTGGGACCCGCCAGATCTGGAAAGTCCTACATTACCAGTCAACTGCAGGAGCCTCGACCAATCGATTGCATATTTAGAACTTCGAAAAGCATGGACCCTGAAACCAAAGGTAGGCCATCAAATCGTGATATAAGTTAAGGCGCAGAGAGTTCAGCAGACGATGTGAATATTTCTGTAAGAAAGCATAGAGAATCGAAGGACCTGTCCAATTTTGTTGCATAAGTTTTACAGAATGTGAAGATGCATTAGTGTGTTGTTATTTCATTATGTTCACGTAGCTATTGGAATTTGTTCAAATACAGTTAATCTTAGCATCAACTAAGGAAAAATATGGAGTCTGTGGAGTCATGTTTCTTTTCTAGGGTATCCTAGCAACAGCTCTCTTCTTATACCGACAAAATCATTCTAAAGGTTAAGTCAAAGGTATGTTGACACGCTGTAGATATGTACATTTATGAAAGAAATATTACCATATCACGTGAATTGACTATAAAAACATGGCCTGGCAATTTTAATTTCAAGCCTTTCAATAGTTATGCATTTCAGATTCATGTCATCATGTGGTATACAAAAACGATAATTTATATAATAGAAGATCGATGGGTAAAAAATTTGCATTCGGCTGTAAAAGACAAAATCGCCACCGTGTCATTTGATTCGTTTCAAACAGGTGTATGGATCAGCACTTCACCGTTCAAGAAGACTCTTGATGACGGGACGGAGGTCACTGTCATTCTCTTGGACACGGAAGGTTTCGGTTCACACGCTGCGTATGGCGACTCCGAAATTAACATATTCTGTTTGACCGTCCTCTTGTCGTCTGTTTTGATTTATAACAGTGTTGGTGTGCCTAGGGCTGATGACCTGTGCAAATTTAAGTACGTGAATAATCTACTTCACTCCCCCCCTCTCTCTCTCCCCCCCTCTCTCTCTCTCTCTCTCTCTCTCTCTCTCTCTCTCTCTCTCTCTCTCTCTCTCTCTCTCTCTCTCTCTGATACGAACATTCAGATAAGATAGAGTTGATGAAGCACAAGGTCATTAGGTTAAGTAACTCATATAATTGTTGAAAGACTAGTTTCAGATCTTAAACCCTTTTAAATAGATTGCAGTAAAAGACAATGAGTGTTAAGACGCCAAAGTTCCTCCTTTCATAGTAAGAATGATGTGGATAGTGAAAAGCGGAAAGTAACCGGTTTGCGACACCAAACATTTATTCTAAAAGGCGAAATAAGGAACAGAGTGTGAGAAACGATAGGGAAGTTTAAAATTGGTAAAAAGCTTTCAAGAAGAATGTCATAATACCACCACCGTCAGCATTGTCTTTTTATTTTCCTGATTTGTTTGCTGCTATCGTCGTCGTTTTGAAATGTAAGTGCATGATACAGTTTTGATAAAAGTAACAGTACCGACATTCAAGACGACTAACTAACGTGCAAATTAAGACTCCAGATAATACAACCCTTTTACTCTCCAACCCTCCAGCTGGGTTCTTCAGCTTGTAAACGCGGTGAAGATCAGAAATCAAAATGGTACAACAACAGAAGAAGAATTCATCCATTTCTTTCCAAACTTCCTGTGGCTACTGCGCGACGTACAACTGGTTCCTAAAATTGACGATGAAGAAGTTGACGTTAAAGAATACATTCTACGAAAGGTGCGGAAATGTACTTCTTCCTTAAATTGGTAATGGTGGCCTATTTTAGTGAACGACATTTTAAAATTTATTGGTGTGTAGTAGCGTGACTTTCGCTAAATGAATATGGTAGACAGTATGTACTTCAGATTTGATAGATATTACGTATACTGATTGAGGCTAATGTTTGTACTACAAATTCTGTCACATTGCTCAGAAAGGAATCTTAATGTAACCTTATACTTTCCACAGGTATTCCAACTGGAACCGAACGAAAAGAAACGGGTGACTAAACAAAACAACGAGATACGAACAGCCATGCTGACCTACTTTCCAGACTTTGAGGTGTACTCACTGCCTCTACCATCTGCCGACGTCGATGTCCTTGGCAACATGGACAGTGGGTTTTATCGAGAAAGTCTGAAACTCAATTTTGTCGAAGCTGTTGATGATTTCCCTGCAGCCACAGCTAAAACCATGAAAGCTAAAACAGCGTGGCCTTTTGCAGGCTGTGTGAATGGCACACGTAAGTGCATATGTATCTATGTATCTATGTATATGTATGTATGTATGTATGTATGTATGTATGTATGTATGTATGTATGTATGTATGTATGTATGTATGTATGTATCTATCTATCTATCTATCTATCTATCTATCTATCTGTCTGTCTGTCTGTCTGTCTGTCTGTCCGTCTGTCTGTCTGTCTGTCTATCTATCTATATCTATCAATTGATCCTATCTATCGACAGATATATATATATATATATATATATATATATATATATATATATATATATATATATATATATATATATATATGTGTGTGTGTGTGTGTGTGTGTGTGTGTGTGTGTGTGTGTGTAGAGAGAGAGAGAGAGAGAGTGAGAGAGAGAGAGAGAGAGAGAGAGTTAGTTAGAGAGAGAGAGAGAAAGAGAGAGAGAGTTGGAGAGTTAGAGAGTTTTAGTTAGTTAAATTCTGCCATTTATTTAATAAAATCATGACCACAATCGAACACCATCCAAGTTCTAGATATCTGCATGCCAGTTATGAGGGATTTGTATGGCTCTTGAAAGATTTGTAGTTGTTTAATGTGTGTCATAGTTTATGTACTTAAGTAACATCCCGTATCACTATATTCTAACCGTTATTTTTCGAGACGTGCAAAATGTCCTTCGACAACATGAAAAATTGAAAAATATTTCTCCAGTGTATATTACTACGGTACGGATTCGACAAACATTTAGCGTTCGTTTAAACATGTTCATATCTTTAAGAATTTGCTGAGCTGCTGACGCACTACGTACAATGTCTCAAAAGTGGTCCCGTAGACTTGCTGTCTGTCTGGGATAATGTGTTGAACACGGTCTACCACTACGCTGTCAGTAAGGCTTTCGATCACTACAAGGCAGCCATGTTGGATTTCGTCAACAAGGAGAGTCCATGCCACGAGGATGTAATCATAACGGAACACGGCAAAGTTCACCAAGGTAGCTTGGGTATTTTCAAGGAGAACACGCGGAGCATTAAGGTGGCTACAATGACAGAAACGTATGTGCAGCAGTTGGTGGTAAGTCCTACAAAAATCAATTCATGTCACTGATATCTTGTCGATCGTTATCTTGTCAACTTACAGTAACAGAAGGGGTCTTTTCCATTTTTATGCAGAAGAATTACTAAACTGGAGTATAAACAAGGCAACCTGACCCGAAAGACAGTTTTAGAGATAGCTACGTTATCACAGAATAAACACATCCGGAAAGCAAAGCAGAAGTTTTATATTGTGATAAATCCGCTGGCACAGAAAAAAACCCAGCTTGGTCGAAGAATCAATGATGGGATCTCGTTTGTTTCTGTTCTCAGATTTGATACTTTGATACTGTTAATCTCTCGAAGTTCGTCAAGGTCACTGCCGTAATTAAAATCCCTCTAGCTGTAACTCTTGAAATTTGTTGACCTGGAAAAGGCTTGCTATTTCCTCTGGTTTTCTTTAAATTAATACAGATTTAAAGGATGTAGTCTTTTTCCCACCGAAAAATTTGACAAGTACATTTAAATTTAACCGTTATTTTGATTTCCAGCCACTTTTAAAAATTGGGAATATTACAAGAAAACATAGCATATGGGGTCCCAGTGGAAAACATTCAGCACTATGCATTACATTGGACTACTCTGTTGTTTCTGTGAAGATTCCAATGCATATATATATATAATATATATGCACTGCGTACTGTATTTTTGTTTATTTGCATGAGGGCGCCATTTTATGTTTGGGCAAACATTTATTATTTATCTTTCTCAAAATCACAGATGTTGTCAAGGTTGACGGTTTATTCTACCTGTATAAACACCACTCAATGAGTACAATCCCATGAGCTTGTTTTAGTTTGGAAGTAAAATCACAAAAAATATGCTAAAAAAGGTGAAATTATCTACCTGCATGATCACAAACACGTTTATTCGTCTTCTACTTGTACATATATTGACTAGATTTTGCTTTCAATATTCAACTTATAGTGACATAAACGTACATGTATGCTGGAACAAAATTTCAAATTCGGCAAAATTAAACAGAAAGACAAAATTATTAAATTAAAAGTAATAGCCGTTAGACGAAGATAGTATCACGATATTCCTTTGCAAAATGACAACTTCAAATGACATATGTATTGTAAACACCACTGGAACTAATTCGCTATAATTGGATAGTATACCAATGTTGGTTTCATATGATAATGGAAGCTCATCTGCTTTTCTTTTTTGCAAGGCACTTGTTTTTATGAGCAATTTGTAATGTTGTGACTTTCAGCTACAGGGAACCTAAAATTAATATAAGTTAATATATATATATATTTGAACAATTAAAAGATCCAATTCTGCCAAGTTAGTTCCAACCGTGTTTGTATTATTTTGCTTTGCTTGTGTCGTTCCCAGGAAAAAATCGCTGTCTACGATGAGATGAACAACGCATACAGCACAGGTCTCCTGCCTCAACTCCTCGAAATAAACATCAAGAGATCGAGGGCGTTTTGCCGTGGACTTGCCAGGGAACTTGTTGAGAGCAAGCTAAGGGGTCTGGATGTGAAGAAATGTGCCGACGACGATGCCACATTCAAGGACATCGAAAAGGTGCTTCAGGAAATCGACGAAATGTACGACGACCGCGCTAGGGGGCCTCAAAAGCTAGAAATATATGAGCAGGAAATAGCAAAGGTATGTTTTATATTAGAACTGATATGATACGATTGAAATTGTTATTTCACTACTTTCTCGGGTATCAGTATGTGCCAGTATGTCAGTTGTATTTGTCAATTAATACGTGGCATGTTCTTGTCCATTTTCAGGCAATTATGAGGTTCTACAATGATAACATTGAGTATTTAAGTCAGTTGAAATACTTCAGACCTCCGCAGGAAGCAGAGAAGATAAGAGAAGGCGAACTGAAAGCAAGGGCAGCAGCAGATGCAATGGTAATAATTTTTTTTATCGGGATGCTGCTACAATCAGTCGGACCGCAACACGAAACAAAATAAAATCAATATAAGAAAAAATCAACATATGACATTGTTACAACAGTAAAATTGTAAATATATATCAATATCGTACTAGCATTTAACCGCAATTGCCAACTTGAGCAAAATAAGTACCTTGGGATGCCTGATGCCGAGATTTCGAAATCACAACCGATTTTCCGCTGTCTTGCTCACAAATATGACGAGGCACCGATTGTCATCAAAGCAGATTTCATGGAACAATGTCTCTTAAATGGAATATGTATGAATCTTATTCAAGGCTTGGCTTCATAAAACCTGTATAGCGCCAGCATAGTGTTTCCTCTGTAAGCTCTTTCCACGTTTACTTTTCCACAGGAGAAAAGAAATTCTCAAAAGAAAAGGACGACGGCAAAAATCAGATTGAGAAGACGGCTGTGGTGAGTTTAAGGTCTATCTTGATCGTAAGATTTGAATTTACGTAATCCAGAACATGGCCAAGTTACAGACTTTGGAAAATAGTGTATTTTGTACCAGATCCTCGTGTTTTACTTGACGGCCAAGTAATTTCAATACTGACGTGCATATCTGTACAGTGTGGATTTAAGCTTATCCTGAATCAGTGGTACACATACCGCTGATGCAAATAGGATTCACTAAAGCACACAGTTTAAAATACAATCAACATAAACACGAAACATTTCTATAATGGTGTCAATCCAAGACGAAGAGAATTTATCTCTTGACTCGTCGTCCCTAGGGTACTATGTGTTGCGAAAGAGAAAGTTTTGCTCAAACTTTCCCAGAAGGAAAAATTGAACCGTTTTGTCGCCTAATCAATCTAAAATTAGAGATGGGATTAGAAACAGATAACCAAAGCTTTAATAGTCTTTAACTTTCAAAACAGCATCCACAAACGTACCCTGTGCTAACTAAATGCAGAAAAAAACATGCACGGCGAATATTTTAATTGCATTCCATCGGCTTCAAAATGAGCATACACGAACAGCAGACCAGAAGATTGTTTTACAATGATTGCTTCCCAACATACACGTGAGATCGTTCTCTCAAAGAGGATTTTGATAGTTTTGTTTGCTTGCCAATGAAAATACATTTCGGTTTATAGAAACATTCTTTGTACTGATGAGGTTGTCCGTCCCTTATTAAGATCATTCACTTTACATGATATATTGAGAGGCATCGCCATATCTTTCAGTTACTCGCCGCCTTGGAAGACGTCCGTGGAGAGCAGAAACAACGTACAAACGATACAACTGTCATACGCTCAGTGTTGAGACAGAAAAGTCAAACCCTTGGCAAGACTCACGCCACACTCATTGGTAAGATAGAGAAAATTGATAGGCAGTTGGAGAGAAAACATACTGTCAAAACTGACGAACTGGAAAAACGCACCTGTGAGGTCGAAAATCGCCGTAAGTATCTAACCAGAGACAATGAACTTTGAACCTGTAATGTTTGCGATACTGTCAATGTAAGCGACCTAAAATGCTTGTCACGTATATGACACCAATCTTGTGTTCTGGACGTCCAGCGTTTACGGCCTCGAACATCAATATCTTTATAGCTACGACGTTACCGCTGTTAGTGTGCCTAGTATTTCAACACCTTACTTCTCTGCAGACTCTTGTCAGCCTTATAGCATAGGGAATGTAATGTATAAAGCAAGAGATTAGCGCAGCAACTCGAGCAAGCTGTCACCAATATTTTTATAACGGTTTTCTATTCTTTTTTTAACTTCAGTGAGAAAAGAAGAAATAAAACTGGAAGAGGACAGCAAAAAACAAGAAGAAGGTGAGATTCCACATCGTCATCGCCAAGTGTCTCACGCTATAGATAATTTGTGAATTTTTTTTTCGGTTGCCAGAGAATGGCTATTAGTTCAAAGTGTTACTCTTTACGTATTCAGTAATTTCTTTCATATATCATTGCAAGAAGCAGCACTTCCCATTTACAAAAACAGTCTGCATCGTAAGCACGTCTAATTATCACAATATCGTAGTTCAAGTTCACTGAAGTCCTTTACTTTTTTACTTCTTTAATCAAGAGTATTCACGTGAATCCGAGAAGCTGAAACGAGAAGGTTGGTGAATGCCATTTTGTTATAGTATGTGTCGTGCATAGATCTGTTGTGTGGTGTTGTGTGGTGTGTACGTATATATGAGAGAGAGAGAGAGAGAGAGAGAGAGAGAGAGAGAGAGAGAGAGAGAGAGAGAGTACTCAATATGGGGCCAGTTTTAATTCTTTTTCGATAAAGTATTACTATTTTCTCTTTACAGAAACCGACTGGAAGAAGAAAAAATCGTCATGGCATTGTTGTTGTCTCTGAATGACGTTACTATTACGTCATCTCTTTTTTGACATGCAATATGTACTGTCCCTGAAACCCCAGTCAAAAGTCTGCTATTTGGTTGTCAGTATTGAATAGTTTGGAGTGTGTTTTTATATATTTCTGAATGCAATATGCACTGGCCTTTAAACCTCAAAAGTCTGCCATTTGATGTTCAGTATTATACAGTTTGGAGTGTGTCTTTATATATTTTCGGAAAGCTGTTATCTGTAGTCATCATTTTATTCAATTTTGTGTGACTTATTTTGTTATCTAAGTGGTTTGTTGTAGCTTTTAATTTGCAGTCAGAGGCAGTGCCATTATTTGAGTTCTGTTATTTTTGATAATTATGTCTCTGTATCTGGCAAGAATGTATTTCACAAATGTATCAGTTGTATACCATATCCTATTCTCGCTTTGAAGTCGATTAAACTCACCATTTTTTGCGTGAATTGACAGGGATTTTGTTTCGGATATGATGGGCTTTAAATATAGACTTTTTTTCGCAGAAATTGCATAAACTGTCATCGTGTACTGATGGTTACCGTGCCATGGACAGAGCTACTAGGACAGTCTAAGGGAATGTGCGATCGGTTAAATGTTAACCCGTGTGTAACCTGGCATAATATATTTCCAACAATGGGGTGCAATGATGAAGATAAATAAATAATTTCACCA
The DNA here is from genome assembly GCF_041260155.1 of Ptychodera flava. Classification (NCBI taxonomy): domain Eukaryota; kingdom Metazoa; phylum Hemichordata; class Enteropneusta; family Ptychoderidae; genus Ptychodera; species Ptychodera flava. The sequence goes on from NW_027248281.1 coordinate 10,574,030, forward strand.
ATACTATGCAATATACTACATATTTTTGTCTTCTTGGACGGGGATGATTGAACAATGTTTGATCTAGCTATTCATGTAGTCAAATATGTTAATAAAACGCTAGACAATTTTCCCAATATCTTTGACTTTTACCGTTTTATTGATGCCCTTCGATGACCTTGATTTACATGTTAACGCTGTTGTCGATGAAGTTAGAATACAAAGATGTTGGACTTATTTCCATAGTATTCTGTAGTATATACGTCAATTAAAAGTGCAAAAAACACGCTTAGTTGCAAAGTTTATCTTTTCCTAGCCAAGGTTTTTACCTGATAATAAATCTGAAAAATGACCTGGATAATGTATTCGATCAACACTACCATAAATTCATGTAATTCATTATAACAGTTTGGAGATCCATACAGATAGCTCTGATTAATCGGACAAAGATGAGTAGAACAAGTTAGTCTACGTAAAGCAGGGGGTGGACGAATCAATCAATAAAACGTTGGATCGCATATCATTTCTCTTAATTTTACTCAACAGAACACTGTATATTGAGTGTGCAGGTTTATGAGCGGTCGTTTTTTACACGAAGAAAGAGGTCATGCAAGTTTTACACAGCAATGTCATATACGTGCCTCAATTTGTTAAAAGAATACATATACAACATGGTCAATCATCATAAATTGAATCTTTACACCCGCAGAGTCAGAGTGAAAAAACACACTTGACCGCACTAGTTAATATTCAACAAACAGCAAACATCGATCTTACACTGTGGCTGCAATTTATAACCGTAACGATGATAAGCAAACGCCGATCACGACTGACATAGATCATTGTGACGGTTCGTTTTTGACATTGGATTGCGACAATGCGCCCAATATGACTGGAAAAACTTACAATAATCTCTGATGAAACTATTTGGCCAGTCTTTGATTCAGGTGGGTTAATTAGCTACTACTTGATTGTAGGATCATATGGTACTGTTGTTATGTTAAATGTACTTTATCTCCTATGCTGTCAGGTCAGCCTTCTTTTGACAAGTATACGCAAATAATGGGGACGTACCGCTCATAAACTAGAATACCCCTTATGTGTACACGTAGCAAAACATGTGCTGTCAGATCGAAATGCATATATCAAATTCGCATGCGCCGACATTAATTAAGTATAGGCATGATTCAATTCGACTGCAAAATAGTATATTCTTTGCAAGTTTTTTTTATCCTCAAGTATCTCCGAAAGAATCTTACGAAGGTTGATTTTCATAGAATCTCGTATCTATGACTCCGCCTTTCGTATAACATAGACATTACTAGCAAATAATACAGTCTATGGTTTAACTATGGTGACGAAAAAATGGTTTACTTGAGCTATTTTGCTAGTCTTCCTTCAGTAGTTGTCGTGCTTTTTACATTTGAAAACATTTGAGGGGAATCCATCCCAGACCGTACCGTATGATGTGTTTGTATTTTGCTTGGTTTGACCGCTATCAGCGTGTGTAGTCTGGTTTGATCCAGCTATCGTGACACCAGAGAATGATCGTCACTTCCCAATCGAAAATTTATGAACCACATAACTGAACAATAGTAGTTGTACCCCTTAAACCGTGCGATCGGTACCACGGCCAACCTGGATTGTTGACAAGTTACCATTACCGACCGCATGTACCTGTTGAAGGCCAAACGAAGCACTGTGAGTTTGTATATCGCAATGAATTCAGTTGCCATGTTTAGCTATTTTACGTGGTCACCTAGATCTAAAATATAATTCACATATAATATATATAATTAAACAATTATAATAATCTAGGGCACATATGTCGTCGTTGCTTTATTTTTCTATGCAAGAGACTTATTTTATGTCATATTTTCACGAGATATAGTAGTTGTCATGATTTATTGCCTGATATCCAAACTAAGTCTTGTAATATTCTAGGTCGTTATTTGGGGTTCTTTTATCTTGATCAATAATGCCAAAAATACAACAAAAGGGGGCAACAAAAGGGTGAATTAAAAGCACTTATTTAGAGAAAGATTGTGACAGGCATACTGACAACGAATCCACATTGTTATATCCTCTTTTCATCATAATTTTGCACTACTTGGGTCAATTTCCATTGTATCTGCCAGATATAGATTTCACTAGAGAATCCATAAACATTTCTCACCGTTAATATAAGAACAAAAACAAAAAAGGGGGAGACTAGGTGACGTTTTATCATAATCCGAGTCAATTGTCATTTCATATAATAATAATAATAATAATAATAATAATAATAATAATAATAATAATTTATTCATTTATAAAGCGACTAAATCCACACAAATAGTGTGATCAGAGATGATGGGTAAAATACAATTAATTTTACAAAAGGTTACAAGAATTAAAATCAAAACAAAAAACATAAAATACAATGGATGAGTTGAGTTAAAATCAGAATTGAACAGAACAGAAGTGTTTTAAGACTTGATTTAAAACTTGACAGGCTTTGGGAGCGACGAACCTCAATCGGAAGGTTGTTCCATAAAAAGGGGGCGGCAATACTGAAGGCACGGTCCCCATATTTCTTTGCGCGCGACCTGCTTTGACACAGTTTAAATTGGTCAGCGGACCTTAGATTACGGGTTGGGACGTACAAATTAACTATGCCACAAAGAGAACTTGGACCGAGTGAATGGATACATTTATAGGTGAAGATAAGAATCTTAAGGGATGGACCATAAGATCCTTGGAGGGGTGGTCAAAAACAGAAAAAAAAAATCAGAGCAGAAAGTTAGGAAGAAAAAATCTTCAGACTAGTTTTCAAAATAAAGAAAAATAAATAAGAATACAAATGCTTAAAAAAATCTCCAAAAGTCTTTAAAATCTTGAATTTTTTTAGATTTTACTGTCAGGAAGCAGCTTTCTGTATTTTTAGTACATCCTCAAGGCACATTTTAAATTTTATTGTACCGGTATACCTTTAGAGAGACTATGGTATGGTTGTCAAGACAGAAAGTTATATTTGCTTTTTAAGATCAAGGTGAACAGATGCAGGCCACATCAGGTTCATTTTTTCACAGCATTTTATTGCAATGATGAATGCAAGAATAGGTGAACAAGTAGAAAAAAGTCAATAATGATAAAACAACATATCAAGTCATTATGTATTATTTTGCTTTTAAAACGGCATTTTCAGTTCTTTTTTCTCAAAAAGCCTTAAAAACAACAGCAACACATTTTTAACATTCAACAATACACTACGTAGAATGCCATCTATCCAACAAATACCAACACAAAAACACACAGAAGGGTTGATTTTTGAAGGTTTGATTTTAACCAATACCAGTCTGGCACCGGCGATACACCAGCATGTGGTTCAGCGTACGAATAAAATAACATGACAATAAATTTGGATACGCGGTTTCAATTCGTTTTATTCTGTTGGTTTCGTCTTTGTCGAGTTGGCGCTGGACAAAGATTGATTTTAGAAATGGTTTGCCAGGGAGGAGGGGTTGGTAGCGTATGCGTGATTTTTCATAGCGACATAATTACCGATTGTATGTATGCTGTTACAGAATGATGCTTGGTTCGATTTTCGCACTTCCTAACTTTCGCTTGGGGGTGGGGGAGGGGGTTGAGGCCAAAACGCACTAAGTTGCGTTTTCCTTGCGCATGGTTTAATTATCTACGGCCCTTAAATGATCCCCTACAGAATTTTTATGGAATATTATTTAACTCACACGTATTGAAACGAAATTGAATATGATTTTCTTCAAACGATGGTGTTTCATAGGCAGCAGCGTATTTTTTTTTTCACGCAGATAACAACTTCTGAAAGACAATAAAAGAGTTTCTTCGAACATGCTTTTTTGTGTTATATTGCCTTAAAGGTAGATCACGGACAAAAGATTTAAACTTTCGCTCAAACTTTACTTAAGAAAACTTTCAACCAGATATTTAGCAATATTGAAATAAAAATTGCCGTCACTCCCGTGCTATCTCAATTTGGGAAATACAATCCACTATTGTCACGAAACTAAGACGGGAAAACTCTTCAAATTCCACTTAAAAGTGAGCCCCTATTGGTAGGCAACAAGGCATGCTGTAACGGCTTGAGAATCAAAATATCTTCCCCGAGGCGTAATCCAGCTTAATATCCTTTACCGAGTCTTTAATTTAACATTGCTGCTATTATTCCTCTTTATTCCATTTCTAGAGCAAGTTTATCAAACAGAAAGATTAAATTCATAATTGTCATTCTCTGTTCCTTCTGGCGATCAATTTATTTAGGGTGTCACACAGTGTGTTCAGTGTTTTGATGAACTTGATAGACATAAATAAGGTGTCCCGTGTTTTAATGAGCTGGCTCAAGTATGAATGGGCAATAATAATAAGCTTACCTTGCATTATTGAAAGATTTATACGTTATTCGAGGCCAAGAGTTTAAAGCAGCTGACGGTTATTTTGGAATAAAAATGAACTATTAAATAAATATGATAAGATAATAGGGATATATATGCAAATGGTAGAACACATTTGATGCGAGATTAATTGAGGATGTCTAATTGTGGCGTAGACTCTATGATTTGAAGGTTGTATGACAAATTCGTAAAGGTAAACGAGATGAAATACATTTGGATGGCACGGTGTTTTCACGGAAAAGCCCCGACATCATCGCACCCTTCGTATTTGACATCATCTGTCAAACTGACCACAGGGTCAATTAATTACTATATATAAAAAAGTTTGCAACACCTTCTTCGACGGTGCCAGGTTGTGTTCGTGTTCAATACTTCAATAACAAGTCATCGCTGATGACACAGTCCCCACTTGTTAATAAGTACTTTATAAGTCCTCAGAGAGAATAGTGTCCTCTTCATTAATTAGGTCTGTGATAAAATACTGCGATACAGATGGGGCTCAATGGCCAAGAATGAGTTTCAAGGCGGTAAATACAAAGACCACATGTAGCCCGCAATCCTAATTACAGAAGGTCATTGAATGAGTCAATTGGTAATGTATCAACAGGATTTTGCCAAACACTTTTGCACTTGTACCATATTTCATAAAGTTTGATGCAGTATTTACAACACTATGAGATCAACATCTGTACCAAGTTTCATCAAACTTGACACAGTATTTATGGATATCTCACTCTAATTAGAAAAGTTCATTACATATGCAGTCACAAATTAATTAACATTACGCTGATAAATGTCTATTTCCCTGTTAAAGCAATGTGAGTTTAACATCTGTACAAAGTTTTATGAAATTTGATGCAGTATTTCTTGACATATTAGCCTAATTACGAAGCTTCAGTTATTCACATGATACTGCCACATGCCCTGAAACAAATTGATGTGCATATATATGACATAGGTCAATGTCCTCGTACGAATTTTCAATGATCCTGGTGGAAATATGTCATAGTTAAGGCTCTCTGTAACATAACAAAATGGCTAATACGCAGCCATATTTGATCTTACCATCTAAAAAATCAACTTGAATATGTGTGACATAAAGTCAATGTCAATGTACCAACTTTGTATAAAATCGGTTGAGACTTGCCAGAGTTATGGCTCTCGACATGAAAAAAAAAACAACATAACAAAATGGCCGCCATGTGGCCGCCATATGTATGACATGGGTTAATGCCCTTGTACCAACTTTGAAAAAATCGGTTGAGATGTGCCTGAGTTATGGCTCCATACATGAATGAATTGTATCAAAATGGCGGCACAGCGGTCATATTAGATCGTATCACAAAACAAATCAATATGCATAGGTATTAAGTAGGTCAATGTCGTTGTACCAACTTTGGACAAAAATTGGTTGAGACGTGCCTGAGTTATGGACAAGGAAATAAAAATTGTAATAATATGGCCGCCATGCGGCCATATTGGATCATATCGTGAAACAAATTGATGTGCATATGTATGGCATAGGTTAATGTCCTTGTACTAACTTTGAATGAAATCGCTTGAGATATGCCTGTGTTATGGCTCCGTACATGAAAAAATCGTAATAAAATGGCCCCACTTCGGCCATATTGGATTGTATCACAAAACGTGCATATGTATGACATATGAAGTAATCCATGTACCAAGTTTGAATGAAATCGCTCCACGCGTCTCTGAGATATCTGCGTGAACGGACGGGCGAACGCAGGCATGTAGGCACGCACGCACAGACATGACCAAAGCTATCAGTCCCTCTGGACGGTGTCCGTAGGGACTAAAAAGGAAAACAAAATAGTCCATGATTGCTTTGTCAAACCTGGTCCCTCTATTAGTTTTTGCTACCGATCATCAATTGGGAAAATTTTTATCCTCTCGGAACAACTCGTCAACACCTCAAAATGTAAAAGACTGATTTGACTATAATACTATACAGAGATAGCGAGTGAATAGCTTCAGTCACAATCTAGCCCAGCTCTAGCTTCTGTCATTATATGTTCAATGTTGTAGTCAATTATCTGACGATTAATAAGTCAAGGTAATAGTCTGTGGCATTTCATTGCAACTCGTTATTGGCAATGTGACAGATAGGAAGTACAACATCACCATAGCTAATGATCGTTCGAGTTAAGGTCTTCGATGACAAAGCCTTGCTTTGTGTTAACCAACTGTGGTGGAACTACCGTTGCATACGTGCGGTTTGAGGCATTCCTGATCCTATGAATGTAGAAATCTGATAAGTTGAACAACGTAAAGTCTTTAACAATGCTGAACATTTTGGCACAGACTAGCTTCAGAAAATTTGTTTTTTTTTTAATTCTAGCAGAAAAAGCTTGGGCTTTTAGGTTCATAAGTGCCAGAAAACCCAGAGGATCAACGGCAGATGAAACAACTCGAAGTGTTTCTCTCTTCAACGCAGCTGATGATATTTTGTCCTTGTCTAAACCAAAAACAGTTAGGGAGTAGTCTTGCACATTCCAGCTGGAAAATGAATCAACAAACATTGAGAATTTCATGACCAATCAAAACATTTCATGGACATACCTTGAAGTATTTGCTTTGCTTCAGTGTAGAAATTATAGGGTTTTTTGAGAAGAATCTATCCCAGTAGTCAAATTATCAAAAAAAAATATTTTTTTATCTGATCTGCTGTGGGACTTCAATCGTTTTATGGGTGATGATCGATGGTAGCAGCAAGAAAAAAAGACTTGACATTACTCAAAATGGCTTCATACAAAATCTGTAAATTTGAATGTTACCTTCTACAAGATTTGTTTTTGGTTTTTCAGATAGAAAAATTGAGTGACATTTTTATGTGGATTTTGTAAACCAACCTGAAGGTAAACCTTCTCGATGGCAGCTGTGATTGCAATTTCGGACAATCTGATTCGCATCACCAAGACACATACGTTTTTCAGCATATTAGTTTCATCATATATGCACTGACATTAAGATTCTTGCTTGCTTTCCCAATTTTCGCAGATGCATCACAGACAATGCGAAATTTATTGCTTGATTTTTTATTGATGACAGAATGATGTGTAATTTCGTGCTTGATAGGACCCTCTTCCATTTCATCCGTCAAAATCTCAAAAGTATATTTACTTGAGATTGTCTGGTCGATCAATAATGATAGATTTTTAGCTTTCAAGCAATTCATGAATCTTTGTAAGTTGTTTGAAAAGTGACTTTCGGGTAGCTTCTTCTTCCTCCTAAGGTCAATTGACATAATATCGTCAATCTTGGAACTTTGACAGTTTGATTGAAGTTTACCGGTGCTTGGTCTCTTCAGATTCTTGACAGGAACCTTTCATGCCAATTTTTCCAAATGACGAAAGTCACCATAGTCTGGCCATATTGGTAAGGAAGGATCTTGATCGGTTACTCACCTGAGTACCAAAGGTAAGTTTCAGCACATTTGGGTCTGTGTGCTGTTAAGGTAGTCCACTTGTTCTACCAGTGAGCATTCTTTCTAATCTAGAGCCAGATAGGTGAAAAGCCAGGATGAGCCTGGTTTTGAAGCCAGGATCATATCTTAGTAGTAGTCATTTCCAATGAGCATCTCGTTGGTAGACGTTTGGGAGAGAGTCAGCAAGTGGAATATCATCCCATAGTGACTCAAAGTTTTGGCAAAGTTCTGGAACAACGGACATTCTTTGGATTGTTCCAGTAATTGTTGATATCACATTTGCTGAGATAATAATTAAAGTATTGTCTTGGAGAACTAATGTTAGGGGCAGTAACAGGTGCTCTGGGGATTTTACTTTTCTCAGTCCCAAATAAAACTAGAGAATTTCTTCAATCTTACTGAGCTAGCTTCAGTTTTTCTACCTGTTGCTCAGTTATGTAGGACCTATGACTGCCTGAGTCTAGTATTCTAGTAGTAAACGAACAGAATCAGAATTCTACTCGTCGCGCCTAGTCGTCTTGAGTTCCACAAGTTCTTCAAATCTTCAATTGATTCAGGTAGGAGGTCTTGACATCATCTTTGGCAGTCCTTATTTACCGGATTTCGGCACTAGATTGTGGCACAAGATAGTTAATTTAGAGCAGTCAGTTGCAGAGTGCAAAGTTAAAGTACATTCATGACGTGTAGACAACAACACATAACCAAGAACTTTAGTGCAAAACAAGTATCAAAAATATAACAAGTAAACAGAAACTTTAGTTAGGGTTGTAACACAACATAGTTTGAGTTCTTAGTTTAAAATTTCATGTACGTGTTAATTGCCATTTAGTTCTCTCATATCTAGAGCATGATCTTTTCGTATAGCTTTAGTTGCAGTATATTACAACTGGTATAGTCACTAAGTGATGACGTCAAATGTTTGTATGTACTCATGGAAATAAGGTCGAAGGTTATTTTCTTTAAGGGGCAATAACTTATTTTTAAGGGAAAGTAGCTCGAGAACAGGGAGAGATGATTGAAAAAGAAGAGTCCCAATTTTCACGTCGAGCCCTCCTAATGTCTCATCCTACTCTACTGTCCTATAGCACTACCTATAGCCAGTACTTCATGAGTTCAGATGCAAAAAGGAGGTATAGTGTCTCATATAAGGTTAAGATGAAAATGCTACACACGAACTGGCTGATTTATTCTGTTCACATGTAATGACTAAATTGGCTTAGGTTTTGTTTAGTCTTTTCTTTATTTAATTAATGGCCTTTTATGTTATCATTTATTTATTCCTATTTTGGTTTTTTTATTGTCGTGTTTTGTGTGTTGGTTTGTTATTGTTTTAATAAACTTTTATATTATTTGTTGTTTGCATGGTTACTCAAGAGCTGTGGTTGTTCAGGGTGTTATGCTGAATACTTTGTTTTTGATATTTTTGTTGAAATTTGTCATGTTTGCTTACTTGTGTTTCAATTGGGTTCACAACGTACGGCACCCTGTCATCTAGAGGAGAAGCCACGGACAAAACTACTCAGCCAAATCCCCGATCTAAAAAGATTGGTTCAATAAGCGAGCTTATAGTTGTTACAATACCAAGGATATGGGTTTACTATTGCATTGCACCTGTTATAAAATTAGTTCATCATTCAATATGTATGAAATGTAATATTTCATTGTTATTATAGATGAAAATGTAAACAAATATCGTTGAAGATGTCACGATAGTTATATGATACAAATGCCAGCAATTAATGATGTGTATAACGTATAAGAGTGCAAAAAATCGGTTTTCCATTCCTTACGTCGAGACCATATATTGTCAAAGAAAGGACACATTTCTTTGCCTGATTTGTGCATTTCCAGTGTCACACATTAGCGGTTACGGCCTCTTCAGCATCAAACTTTGACGTGCTGTGAACTGTTGGCTGTCCATAAAATTAAATGGCACAACATGGAGCTTTGGGAAGTTGGGTGGATGAAGGGGCTGTTAATGCAAATGATATAAAACTAAAATATGTAGAGCAAGTTTCTTCCAGGCATCAGCTTCACCACATGAACTCATAAAGATAACTTCCAAAAAACTCTGAAGATGTGGACCCATCCTTCGCCTGGCATGTACCCACATGCCTTTTGATTTGCTGCCATTAATGTGTTGCTTTCATATGAGTGAGGCACACAATTCTTGGAAGACTAGTTAAAAGGAATAATACTTTTTAACTTTGGTTGAATTTTCGTAATTCTTGCTCCATGAAACAAGTACGATTTATTATCTTCCAATACAAGGTCTTAGCAATGCCAACACAATTAATACATAATGTGCAATGTGCAATGTTATAGCTGATACATTAACCATAGTAAGGACTTAAATGCTGTTATAAATAATGGCAAATATGATATCATTAGCAAACGGACTGATATGACTAATTAAGGATGAGGCATTACACCAAATTACTTTATAAACAGAACTAAAAATCAAGAAAAATACATAAAATGTTATAGTTAACAGGACTTCGAACATCCTGATTCTGTGCGATATAAAGGAATCGACTTGTACCAGTTTTGTCCAAGGTTGGCCTATCTAAACTAAATGCAATATTTACCTTTCTGATATTCGGGCGACTCCAGGTTATCAATCTACCATGGATATAAAGCCAGGTTTTTATCTCTCCCGCAAAATTTCCTCGATTACAGTATGATCTATTTCTCACTGTTATGACAATTGCCTTTGGTAAATTTTAATTTTTAATCAACCCATCTTATATTTTGTTTAAAGGTTTCTGGGGAGTTAAAGAGCTGCTGATAGTGATATGCAATAATATTTCTTTTAACATAATATGTTAAGGTAAGGATGTATCTTCCTAAAGAAAATGCCCGCCAAAAAAAATGAAAATTTGACAATACAATCATGAATATGCTAGCAAATTATACTAATGCTATGTTGTCGTCTATACCTAGAATTCAAATAGAATGAAAACTTCAAACAACCAATTTACGTGACCAACAAAATGCAATTTGATGTCAGACCGTATACCCGGGTTACATGCTGCCGTGAGTGTGTGGGGGTTCGAATCCCGTTTGGGTTATAGTAAAAATTTATGTATGTTGACTGGAGTTTTGTCTTTTTTCCACAAGATAGCGATGCAACAATATGAACAATTGAGTAGATACGTTGTTTATTCTACCATATGGTTGTCAGGGTGATAATCTTTACAGAAGTGATAGTCGGTACCGTCAAGTTGCTGGTAGGCGCAGTACACGACTGGACTTGAGAAGGTAATGCTCGTGCCTTCCGGTTGACCCCAATACACTCCTCGGTAAGACGGTTAGGACAAACCTGGATCCAAAAAGCAGAGAGCATAACTTATTCAGAGTGACTGAAAGTCATGTAAGTATTTTTCATTAGTCGCTGAGTACTGTAAAAGACAAAACTGTGGAACATTTGAATGATAAAGAAGGCGGGAGAAATCAGAACATTTTGCAAATTGTAGAATTCAAAATTAATGCACAAAAAAACAACCAATAATTGTTAAACACAATGTATACTGAATCTCTTTGGAAAATCACGCCTAAAAGAGTTCTTCAATTGCAAGCCGAGAAGGTTAGTAGAGTGTTCTAAATTGAAGTATTTGTAATTACGCATGAATTGACAAAGCCTTTTACCAGTTTTTTTTGTTTGTTATTATCTTTGTCTGGAAATGTACATTGTCAGTACAAGAAATGGTACAACGTTCGAGTAAATATTAAGCTAAAGCAATAACGAAACCTATCGGTCCAGATCTGCATTAAAACCAACGAATATGATATGTGTCACACACTAAAATTACTGAAATTACACTACCTGTCTGCAATACAGATACTGGACTAAAAGGTCTCATCATTTCCATATCAACTAATGAATATTTTTGAATACAATGATATATGTGTGAACTTACTTCAGCCGGATCGCATATCACTTCCAGTATGTCACCTTTGTAGTAGTTCAGGGTGCAGTTTAAACAATCCTCATGTCCTTCTTCAGGCAAGAGTTCACCCTGCAATAGAATGGGAAATAATGTCACTGAATGTTTCTATTTGATATTGATTTTTGGTTAAAGGAAACTATTTCCTTTACTCTGCCCTTCTATACTATCAAGAAGTAAATAACTTAGCTACAGACCTAGACCAGATAGGAACAAAGAATGTGAAGAGCAGAACAAGGGAGATAGAGAGAGGCGATAAGGTCTTGCACTACTAAACATCCATACACAGCGACTTTTTTAATGTATAGATATAGATAGATATTCGCGAGAAATAAGCACATGGACCAGATATAGACACTGTCACACATTTCCCGGGCATCGGCAACAACAAGTAGCGGGCAAACAAGGTACAAATAGATACAGACGGAAACCATTTAATATGGGTTTTACGCAAAACATGCATAAAGATGGAGAAAAACGCATAGCGATGGCAAGTTAACTCGAGTGATATTTTGAATAGCGCGTTTACCAAATCAATTGTGTCTACTTGATCCACTACCACAGACATCAGACGGAACGTACGTGTGTTTTCTATGAATGAACCAATGTCGTAATATACATCGAATGCCTTCGCCGGTGTTTCATTTTCAACAAGTTCAGGTATCTCGTTTACGTCTTCGGGACAGTCGACACCCTGTGTAACATACACGTTCCATATGGCATCGTCGTACACGCGTACGCTTGCAAAGGCACACACCACGAGGACGAGTAAAACGCTCCATCCTTGGCGCCAATCTCGGCCGCAAGTAATGCGAAAATTATGACGATGATGGATTCATTTCTGTTATTTGAAATTAAAGTGCTGAACAAATGTAAAACATAGGGCCAAAGTCCCTGAAGCTACTATAGACATGGATACAAAATTAAGTATTTCCTGACTGTATGAAATTATCTCACTAAGGTCATCCTAGGGACATGTAAACCAAATATTAAAGCTGTCTGGACCAGCGGTTTTGAAAAAACAAGCGACTCAACAGTTGACAGAGCTCTGCTGTGTTATGTAGAGAATAACCTTTTGTGACACATGTATTGATGAAGAAGGGGATATCTTTGATAGCTCATTTCAGGATGGCCTGACCAAAAATGGAAAAAATTCCGTAAAAATACAGATTTGCATATTTCATCAGACTATATTAGTCTATAATAGCAAATAAACGAGAGTTAATTACATTCTAATTAAAGTAAACAAGACTTGCTTAAATCAAGATTTACGTCATAAAAAAACAGCATATCTGTCAGGTTATAAAGAATCTTGAGCTGGTTATTTTTAATATCAGTATTTTCATCCTATTAACCAAGCACATTTTAACTTTCAAATTAACATTGTAAGTAAGTTTCTGTTGAATAAATTGAGACTGTACGTACTCAGAGAAAGCACACTGAAGAGACAAATGTTTGTAACTTAAGAAGTTCAAGGTCATCAAAAGCATTATAAGGAATCATGTTACACTTTCATTGCACTGTTTACACAGATTGCATAATTGCTATAAATAGCACAAGGAATCTTACAGCCAAGCTTTACCATAAAAACCCTATCACTTTGACCACTCTTTTAATTGACCACTCTACTTTTTTCCTCAAAAAGTAATCTTATTTTATCCTTACCAAGTCAACCATAAATGGAAATTAGAGCTTTCTCTATCTCTATTTATTTGACCTCCCTATCATGACAAACTATTACGAACAATTTCTTTTAGATAACATGAATGGTGGTCCCGAATATATCAAAGTTAGGATTCAGGAAAGTTGCCTTTACATGTTTTAATCCTCTAAGATGGTAAGCATTTCACTATGAACTGTCAAAAAAAGTTGAACTTTCTGATTATTCCACACTAAAATTATTTTGGCTTTGATGATTTCCTAATTAATTCAATTATTTAAAATCATATTAATTATTTTTTTTCTGGGTGAATTGATAGGGTTTATACAGTACAAGAATTACATACATTGTAAGTCAAATTTTGACCAAAAATGACAAAAAAATTCCTGAAACATACACATTTGCATATTTCATCACAATTTGAACAAATCTAAGTTGGGTTATCCCTGGGGACCTGTATACCAAATAACAAAGCTGTCTGACCAGCGGTTATGAAGAAGAAGATTTTTTACCAAAAACACCTTTTTTGGCATTAATTTGCCTATTTTCAACAATATCAAAAAATTAAAAAAAATAGTTCTAAAAATCATATTTTTCATCTACACAACAAATATCAAATCAGTAAGTACTGCGGTTCTCAAGATATTTGAGTGGACGGACGCCTCACAAACGGAACATACATACATACATACATACATACATACATACATACATACATACAGACTGACGACGGACGCCGGACGGATACCCATCCCAATAGCTTCTATAGACTATAGTCTATAGTAGCTAAAAAAAGGAATACATATGTTTGCTTGGGTATTTCTTAGAAAGGATGAAGAGGGGTTTTTTCCGCGGTCACCCATGGAGCATAGAGAAATGACGATTTATATTAGATGAATTCTGTATAGGATGTGCATGAGGATGTAGGCGATCGCACAATGGAAAAATCTTAGGACTACAGATGCTTGCTAATAACCTTATAACTGATACAAATAACTAAATTCACCAGATATCAGGAACTTTAATTCCATATTAATATTTACAAAGCAGGACATTTCAAATGATCCATAAAGAAACAATTACTAATGAGGTAAATAGAGAGCACAAGATGAGAGAAGCATGTTGATAGGGAGGGCTGTGTTACATTGCGACACCATCAAAAATCTAGGCACAATCTAAGTCATTGGTGCTCATATGATGCATCTTTTAGCAGGACAGTGTTTACACATTGTTGTAAGAATCATCTTTCTCGGCGAGAAACCTCTCACCCGAAACGTAAATGATAGGAATTATGTTCAGCTTAGGAAAGGTCATTTATTGAATATTGATCCATGATAAAGTTGCGTTTTATTGAATACCTAACTAGTGGAAGAGCCCAAGAAAAAGCGAAATGAATTATCATTTGTTGAACATTGTTTTAATAAATAGGTTTGTTGTGAAAACACCGCTCTCGCTTAAAGCATGTTGTTGTGCTGTACACATCCCCATAAAATTAAGCGAAAGCTTTCCTTAAGTTTGTACAAGCGTAGCAATTAACGAACCTGCCGTGTTTGACAAATGTATTAATAACAATAAACGCCAGTAAAGATAGGTGTGAATCAGCTGTATTTGTGGCAGCTTTGTCAGAAGACCGCGCAGCGGGTGTGCCAGATGTTTGCACATGGTAAAGTTGCATTTTAGATTGATCAATATAAATATATCCCCGCTAAGTTTGGTGGGCATCAGCTGCCTTCGGCAGAGCCGCAACATGTCTGCGTGTGTGTTCGATATTTTCATGTCAATGACTTCAATTCGATTTGAATTCAATTGATATTGCATTATATATCCAAATACGTGGCATACTAGGTTATTGGAATGGTAACTTTAAGGAAAGAGGAAGCGTTAACTCTAAAAGCTGAGAAATAAACAAACAAAACAATTTCAAACACGCAGATCAATCCGACGAAGAATACTTTAACTTTAGGCCGAAGACTTATAAGCAAAACATTCTCCCACTATAAAATTCCCCAAAAACCCTACCAGCTCTTTTATGAAGTTGATTAAGTCTATGTACATTGTTTTTGTGCTACTATTTTATGCAATACAATAATAATCAAGCACAGAAATAAAAGTTGCTTCATACAATAACAAATAAAAAGCATCTTGAATGGGGTCAAGGGTCGCAGTTTCCTGACTAAATGCTAGAAAACGCCTGTGTCGTTTTCAAGGTTTTTCATGCAGCTTAAACTTCCGATACACTGCAGACGGTACTTTGTAATTTACTTTGAATGAAACACTAATTGAGACCCTAGTACAGTAGTACACAAAAAATAATAGACCGGCAAATTTCGCAGTCTCCTTGAATCGAAATGAATTGAATTGAAAATATGCATATTCACCACGGTATCATTGAGCAGCTATTTTGATAACTCTGACTTTTATGATCTAAACGTAAACCTTTCTGTATCCAGTAATGTTTTGCAACAGGGACTTACCTGTAAATATCAGTATGCCAAGGATGCTAAATGACCAACGTATACTTGACTGGTGCTTATATAGATTCTGTTTATAGATATGTACATTATTCATATGCAGATTTATCAATCCTGTTACTTGCCGGAGAATTATCCTTCAGCCATTCAAGTCCCGGGCGGGGCGGAGCATGCATATAAAATTAAAAGGCAAACTCTGTGTACCGCACTATCATGTGTAAGGAAGCTCTCCAACCTGTTTTAGACTATTCTGTAGAATGCCGATGTCTTTCATTTGCTATTTTTCGACCCAATGAAATTTGCATCATATAAATGAAAATTTAACATGCAAGCACACAGTGGTTTTTAAAGCAAAGGCTGGTGTCATCATGATCATCATCATCGTCGTCGTCGTCATCATCCCCATAATAATCATTATTCATCATCATCATTATCATCAACATAATCACCATCGACGTAGTTTTCGTCCTCGCCACTGTCGCCGTCCTCGGTAATATTCACCAATTACAACAACGCCATCATATCTATCATCGGTGTTATCCCAAGGCAACTATCTAAAGGGGCGAGTGACACATGTCAGACTTCATACATATAAAGAAATCAACCACCCCCGTCAATTTCAGTGTTCATATATCAGTGTAGAAGCGTATACTTAACAAAGATGCACATGAAGAACTTGCAATTTCAAGAACGTCACCAGGTAGCCACTGCATAAGGGGAGGGGTTCGAGTTTAAATTTTCACAGGGTGCAATTATACAAAGGTACAACCAATGTGTAATGACGTCAAAATTACCGTACGCATAACACAGACACCTAGCAATACGTCGCTGACTAATTAATAAAGCTAAAATAAAACGAATTTTCTCCTTCTTCGAATTACTTTCACAATTTCCGACTGCTCAGTCATTGTGTAAGGTAAAGCACAGCTTGGGCCCGGAATTGTGATGTGTTGACCAAAGTGTCGGAGCTAGAGTAAGTTTGATGAAGACCAATAAACATATTTTATAGTTTACGGTAAAGTAAGTTCATATCATCGTGGCAATAATTCTTTTCATTCCGACTAAAAAGAGTTGTTTTAGAGGGCTAAAATTCACAGTGGCGTAATGTATCGTCCGGAGTACCCCAGGGTTCAATACTGGGGCCAATGTTGTTCCTGTTATTTATTAACAATTTACCAGACCATGTTAGTTCAAATACAATGGTGGCACATTTTGCAGATGACTCTAAATGTATCGATGAAATCAACGACATTTCTTACTGTCTAAAACTGCAAAGTGATATCAACAATTTAGTATCATGGAGTGAGAAATTGAGCATGCTTTTCAATGCTGAAAAATGCAAGCTCCTTACCATTAGTAGAAAACGCAAGCCTATTACCTATACTTATTCAGTGCGTGGTGTTTCCCTAGAAATAGTTGACAGCAACCGTGATCTTGGAGTTGAAGTTTTTTCCAATATGTCATGGGATAAGCATATCAATATATCTGTTACAAAAACAAAATGCATGCTAGGACTGATTGAACGTACATGTGGCCACATCTGTTCACTAAAATGATACTCCAACTTTATTTATCCCTTGTCCGTAGTATTCTCGATTATTCATCCCAGTCATGGACTATCACTACAAAGCAATCATTGCCACATCTTTAAGGTGTCCAAAAGAGAGCCACAAAATATATTCTGGGATATCCCCAGTAGATGAATTACAAAGAACGTATGATGAAATGAATTTGCTTCCGTTGAGCTACAGGAGAGAATTAAATGACTGTGTCTTTTTAGCTACATGTTTTATTGGTATGTATGATTTAAATTTAAGTCATTTTGTCACATTCAAACCCCTGATCATACTTCCATGAAGATGTTTTTTTTAAAAATGAATAGTTTCGTCATTTGTTTTTTAATAGAGCTTTTTACTCATGTAGTGTGATGCCCTTTCATGGCAAATTTTCAGCAAGAGTTAGGTCAGACAAGTCTATATTAAAACATTACACGGGTATGTTAAACAAGAATCCTGATAACACTTGTACTTTGGTGGGAAAGTGTCACTGTAAAAGTTGCCGTCTCTGTTAATTTCTCTGGTTTTTTTTTAATTTTTTTTGCATAGTTTTGTTATTGTTATATTTTTGAATTTATCTTAAATAATTTGTCTTTTCTGTTTTAATTTTTATGTGTTACTTCTAACATTTTGTTCTTTAGTGGAGGGTTGTTTTTTATAGGTGTCAGTCACCTGTACGACTCATCCAGGCTTCATATCAAAGCTGAACAAATAAAATAAAATAAAATAAATTACTAGTATTATGCATCTACCACCGAGAACAATAGGAATTTGCGTGCGCTAAAAAGGTCGTACGGAACGCCCGTTTCGTAACACCTGGGACGTATATACCTAAGTCCCAGGTATTGGTACGGTTTTCAGGCGCCCCATCCCCTGCGGCTGTATCTGCGCGTCCACTGTTGAACGGTTTCAAGGGACCAGTTGGACGAGTGCCAGAACATGTCTCGCGCGCGGTCTGTACATACGTGTGTATAGTCTGGGCCCTGCGATTCGCGTTCTTCCCTGTGGGAACACTCGCGCGCCCTTCAGAGACGCGACGCGAATCCCAGGGTCTTCTAGGGACATTCTGCCTGATCCGGGTACTTTATAGAACTCCACACATCCGTTAATAAAAAAAAATGATATGTAACATAGCCAAATAAAATTAAAATGGAAAATAAAAACATACCGCGTATATAGGTCTACCAGCTACTAGTATATATTCTCTCCCCCCAGTTAGATAGGTGTTTCTTTTGACGTCACTACCCTTATGAATATTCATATACTTGCAAAACCCGACAGTCGCTGTGTCTGGCAGCGCGTGCTCACATGCTCAGCGTAGCCTTTGAATGCAGGCCCGTCGTTGGTGCACACAAAGCAAGGCACAGCGACTGTGGAGAGTATAACGTGTGTAGTGCAGTGAACACACTCTAAAAATTTGCAGAAGCTTTCCACACTGGCGCGATAAAATCGGAAGAAAAATTGTTGCATTGTACGAAAATGGTAACGACTCTGATAATTAATGCCCCAGCAAGTAATGTAAGATGTATAATAACAAGGTTATCACGAAAAAACCTCAACTTTTTTATCGATTGGTTTAATTTCTTTTGACATATTTCTTCCCCATTTCGGCGCCACCATGTCTCCGAACAAATTTGTGGTCCCAGCTATATATTGGAAATCGATGAATCCAAGTTTGTAAAGTCTGAATACAGTCGGGGTAGACACGCTGATGAATATAAGTGTTTGGAGGCATCGATTGCAATTCTTTTGCTTGCTTTTTATTTCTGCTAACCGACTTGGTGCGGACAATTTAAATCATTTTCGTGTTCTGTTCCGTTATTAATTATCATATATAGAGGACTTATTCTTCATTGTCGAAGTCTCCTCGGTTCTTTCATTTCATCGTCAATCATTCTCATAATAATAGCGTTATTTTATGGTCCATGTAAAAAAGACATGATTGAAATCAAGTTCTGTTACACAATTTCTATGAGGTGCATCAGTTGGTTATTTTGAAACAGCAGATTAATCAACATCACCGAGTAAGTATACTCCTAACGGAACTTCAAATGATTGTAGGTATTCAACGACATTGATTGTGACTTTCTTTAAACAATGTAATTTCATAACCAGCGCCGTACATTCGCTATGACTGTTACCATCCACATTTTGAAATTCACGCCGATAATAACTTCTGCACCTCGATAACATAGAGTTCCATTAAACTTCCTTTGTGTTATATTGTCTTGAAGGTAGTTCACACCTGAAAGACTTAAGCTTTTGCTCGAAATTTCCTTAAGCAAATTCAACCATTTTCTTTCGAACTCAGGAATAAAAACTGAAGGTCAGTGTGCAAATTTTGCCACTAGAGAAACAATTATCCAATATTTATCAGGATTTGAAATTCGAATGGCCGCAATCCCTTTGATGTATCCTTTATGGCAAATAAAATTCACAATTTTCACCAAACTAGGGAGGAAAAAACTTTATTACTCCACTTGCTGCAAAATTAGGCCAACTTCAACTTGTTGAACATTCTTATTTTACTTTAATCACATTTTGCGTCCATGAAACTGCACATAATGCTAACGGTAAGTATTGAATCACTCTTTTTTGGAGTGGAGATTTAGCCGAGCGGTTCTCTCTGTGGCCTCTCCGCTAGGCGACTGATGCCGTATGTTGTGGGTTCGAACCCGATTGAAAACTAGCCGTATTTTCTACCCTGGGTTGGTAGCTCTGCCGGTGGACAGAATTGTCCCCGAGGTTATCGTTCGCCCAGTTAAAGCAATGAATTCGTTTATTCGCTTCGATAAAGTTTGTATGTGCGATGTGTGATAGTGAGCATGCGTGCGTGAGTGCTTCACGAACTCTGCAATATGTGGAGCGGTCTCAGTCAGAAAAATGTAACAACTTAGCCGGCTATTGAACCACTCTTTTTTTGGAGTGGAGATTTAGCCGAGCGGTTCTCTCTGTGGCCTCTCCGCTAGGCGACTGATGCCGTATGTTGTGGATTCGACCCCGATTGAAAACTAGCCGTTTTTTCTCGGTACAGCATGTATGGTTTGGTATAATGATTGCTACCTCCCACACTGAACGTGTTCTGTAATAGAGAACAGTTGACGTCGTCTTGGATAAATTGATGCAAAATCTATCGCAGGAGAACGTTTGCAATGGATGCTGTTGGCGTTACGATCAGAAACGTTTTTTTTTTTCTAATCACCCAAGAACGTTATAATTCCAAGCTATGTTGGAATTCAAAGTAAAAGGTTTGTCTATTTTACAATCAAAAGAGTTATTGTTCTTTTTTATAATTTATATGTCTTTATTTATTTACTTATTTATTCAATCATCGTCATTTTAGTTAATTGTTTTCTTATTTGTTTGTTTGGTTTTCATTTGTTCTTTGATGCCTTTGTCTATTCGATTATTTTCCCTTAAGTCATTTGATCTACCGAGCAGTCAACAATATCATTACTTGATATATTGGCATTTGAGATACCTATTTGCGGCTCATAAAGTGTCTTTCTCAACATCGAAATTTCGCAAATCAATTTAAACGCCAGACATTTCTCAAGGCATGAAATGCACTGTTAAAGTAATTCTTACAAGCAGTGCAAGAAATACGTCACAAGTTCTCAATAGTAATTTTGCTATCGGTCTCAAAGGGTGGAAAACCTATGCTACATTCATCTTTCAGTGAACTATCGCACCAAGGCCTTCTTATAAGCTGCATTCATTGCGAAAAAAACGAGAAAAGATTGACTACTTAACAATATAGGTATTCTTGATAGATGCCTGAAATAAAAATACATGAAAGCGGTTTATCTTGGGCAAGCTTAGCATCAACACAAGTGAGTCAAAGGGGCAGTCCACAATCCATGGTTGTTGGATTAATTATTGTTGACGTTGAGTATTTACAAGGTGTTAGCCCTTGTTGTCAATTTGCTCATTTAAGGTCTTGAATACTCAAACGAATACGTGGAGGATACAACAGATCTCAAAATCATCGAATCGAAATATAGTGTCTAGAAGTAACAAGGTGAGCAGTGTGGACAGTTCATAAAACATATCTGTACTAAACACTGATCACTCTCCGAAATCGTAGAATTTAGTGACAACTTGTTAACAACGCGTTGTCTTTTTCTGTAATTTTTTTCTTTTGCATCTTTAATCAAATCCTGATATTTCTTTTCACTACCATTACAGCAAGGGTGTATTTTGAAGGAACAAAAACCACTTGTGGATAAAATATCATGTAATAGAACTTAAATGCACAACCATATCAAGATAACTTCCACTACTGCAAGAAACTCTCTGTGTATAACCAATTCTAAGCTATAAATGCACCATTAACATGGTAGACACAAGCGCCTATTTCCTGCGAAAGGTTTGTTGCTGCACTATAAATGCTGAAGTTATGACTATTTCCAGGCATGCCTTTCGGTTTCAAAATGATAAGAGAGATACACGAGTCTTTGAATACTGACGATTGAGCCCCTTATGGGTTACTACTCGACATTTAGTCAATGCCGCGTCCTATTTAATTTATGTATCAAAATAAGTAAAACGAGTCAAAATGTGGTCACATTGCTAGAGTATGACATGTTTTCAAGTGTTACGCGACAAAAAACGAACAAAAGGTGAACTCAGCAGTTTCCGTGTAAAACGAAATTTATTACGAAAATAAAACTAATTGCTAAGTCAGGGATAGAATACAAACTGTAAAAGTGCACAGATTACTTATCTCAGCTGGGACGGCAAAGCTCCAGTCTCAGAGTTGTAACAGTCAGTCGGATGAATGAACAGTCCTTTGGCTTGCAGGCTTGAAGTTGCACAAAGTCCACAGTATAAATCCAGCGTTGGCAGTGAAGGTCTTGAACAGTCTTGAAATTAATACTGCTGGAGTTTCCAAAGACTTGAAGTAACACACAAGAGACACGATCCCAAAATGTCTGACTGCAAGCTGTGCACGTCCCTATTTATACCCATGTGCTTACATAAGAGCATATAAGAACAATCTTGAACTTTAATTGACATGCTAATTACTGTTCTAAAATCATCTCTCTTATACATATAGCCGTTTCTTGGACTGAAGGGCACACGAAACTTAGGCCTACATAAACTTACAGTACAGTAGAAGTCAGTTATCGCTTCCACTCTCTATGATAGTGCAATCATGGAGGTAATGGTACAACTATGTTTTGTAAATTGCAAAAATCACACGTGCAGATACCGACACATCAGCATGTTACATGATATTAGTAAGTGACGTTATGCTTACAAGTACTTCGCTTTTACAAATGCAGCGTTATAACAGAATTTTGATGTTGTAAACGGGTTACGAGTGTTTGATTCAACGTTACCGACGTGGCCCTATCCGATGCATAAGGTTAATTTAACCCTGGCGGTTCAGGGACATTTAAGCCAAGTCGTATACGGTTGCCTATGAAGCGGATAAGCTGACTGTTAAGTCCGGTCAAGTCGGATCAGCCACTGAACCGGTGACGAACCGGTGATAAACCGTTGCTGAACCGGAAGTGTAAACGGCTGATTTCATGCCTATCGCGGTGGTTTCTTGCTAAGGAGCTGAAGTATAATATCCACTCGAGCGTGTGTTAATGCTTCAAAACAAAATAAAAATGCAGGGAAAAAATAAACCAAGGGAGAAAAAGAAGAATAAAATAGCAGTCATGGTAAATGCAATTACTCCAAGACGCTTTCAGTTATGGTGTTGATCAGATATTTCGAGGAAAACACATTGTTACTAAAGCTCCCTTTTCTGAAAAATGTAAATGTCAAATAAATATTTAACACCATTCCTTGAAATAGTTTTTCAGTATAGTCATGAAACGTAATTTTACACACTATAGTTAAGTATCTCCAATAACTTTAATACTTATATGAAGCGGCATAGCATAGATCTAGCAAAATGTGAAATATAGTACCCTTTGAATAAGGAATTGCTTCAAACAAAATCAAAATTTAAGCTGCAAGCAGCATTGGCGGGGCCAAAATAGTCACTATGGTTACAAGAATGAGCCAGGGAAGACAATTTAATGATTATGCAAACCATATTGGTACCGAACTCTTTCACTTATCTAAATTGGTTTGTTATACTGGCTATTACGCTTGGGTTCTGCTAAAAGCTGAAACTAAACAAATTTTCCTTGGGAGGAGTACATTAATCCTAAAGTAACCATCATTGAAACATTGCAGTTCTTTCATTTTATCTGTTCCGTGCAATATTTTGTTATTAAATAACTATTCGGCCAAAAGTTCAAAACACCACGATTTTTTTCATATTTATTCAAGCAACGGATGTTTGATGTAAAGTCCCCCAATTTTATCATGTCCTATCTATATGTAATATACACCAAAATAGTCATTCGCTTCCTATCAGTTTGTGTTTACGTTTTCCGCCAAAAAACCAAACCTCCACAAACTTCTTCTTCTTCTTTTCATTCATCAACGTATTCTTCGTCTGATTAATGTTTGTGTCTGAAATTGTTTTGTTTATAAGCTTGTGAGTGAACGCTTCTTTTCTTCTAGTCGCTGAGCATGCCACGTATTTGGATAAATTACAGTAATAAATTCAAGCGTCGAATAGACATCGTTGACATGCAAATATCCAACACACATGCGGACACTTTGCGGCTATCAGTAAAGTTCTTCCCAAGGCAGCTGCTGTGCACCAAACTTAGCCGAGATATATTTGACATGTATTAATAAACATTAAAGGCAACGTGCAAACGAACGCAGACGTATCTGATCCCGTTTTTTAAACCCCGTTGGCGTTTGAAGTAAATTGAAGGAAAAAAGGAGAGATGTAAATCAATATCTAATCAGGAAAATATACCAGTAATAATTTTTTTCAATGAGGTTTATGATTACATCATTATATAGCCATTTGTTAATTTATGTTTCTATCACTATGAATCCATTTAAATGAAACATCATTCAGCTGAATTAGCAATTACAGACGAAGCATTCAGAATTCTCAGATGGCAGGAGTGATAAAGGAAGTCAACACAATTATTGCACTGCTGTGAAGATAGCTGATTGTAGATTGACAACAAACTTCTATGGTGTGTTCGTGATTAATCACAAGCCAGCTCTAACCGAGTTTCTCATGGTGCGATCGGTCAAATTTAACCATGGCCATTACAAACAAAAGAGGCATGATCTCCAACTTTAAGAAGCATGGAGACAATCCTGACACGGCAAGTGTATAAAGTCAATAAGTTGGCATAGTTTTAATTTATGCATACCTTCGTTCCATTCTTTTGTTCAAGACGTTTTAAGCACCGACGCTTCCAAAAACAGAACCTTTAACTCTGAAATTCGAACATTTGAGAATAATAAACTCAATATCGGCGCATTTATCTACTCTTGATTTGTAAAAGCTTGCTCAGTGTTATCCTGAACTGATGATGATCTGTTCTCAGATTTAAACTTGGCACCTTCCAGTTGCGGTCTTAATTCTCTGCGTCAGGGAGAATCACCAGCGACGCAGACTTCCTTGTATTTAAATTTAAGCTTCATAATGAATCATTTGTTAGTAATTCATTCTTTGTGGTTTAGGATTGAACTCGTAAACGTCGACTCTTTCTGAACGCCTTGATTTTTGATATATCATTGTGTGGCCGACGATGTAACCTGCGGGGTTCTGGCGTTCAATAACTTCCGAATTTGCAAGGTAGTACAACGAGTTCCAATACAGGCGACGAGTAAGATGTTTTCGACCTCTAATTATCCGATTTGTCCTATGTACACAAAAGAAATGTTTATTTTAGAAGTATCAGTGATTTGTCGAAAGAGATACTTTTGCCATATGTTAAATAAATTCAATCAATGGCAAATAAAATGGATATGAAATTGTTGTTTCAGAACTACTGAAAGGACAAAACAAGTTACAGATTTGGCGAGCATCGTATACACTTCCAACTACGCCAATTACTAAGCCCTTGTACATAAAGGGTCCGTCTTTTATGAACAACTTTATAAATATTCAATGGACACGAATTGAAATTCAGTACAATTGATCATGTGTAAACCTCCGGTACACCTGCTACAGTCATTTGACAAAACTTTCACAAATACAGCTGTTGCGGGGGTTTATTTTTATTGATAGTTACACACACATTTTGTTGTTGGTTTTTTTTTTTGTTAAATAGGGCAGGTTCACTAACCTGCTATGCGTGTATAACCTTAGGGCAAGCTTTGTCGGGTAGTGTACTGTACAATAACATGCTTTCAGCGAGATGTAGAAAATTTTAATCATAATCGATTAGCTAGGTATTCAATTAAAAAAATGTTATAAAAATGACAATTCATTTCGCTATTTCTTGTATTCTTCCACTAGTTAGGTATTCACTAAAACGCTTTTTCACCATGAATAAATATTGCATAAATGGTCTATCCTAACCTAAACATAATTACTTTCATTTTCGTTTCAAGCAAGAGGTTTTCGACGTGAAAGATTTTTCTCACAACAACGTGGCACTATAGTTTTATCTTAAGAGGCATCACATGAGCACCAATGATTTCGAGTGTGCCTAAATTTGTGATGATGTCATAACACAGCCCACCCCAATCAAGAGGCTATTACACCTTGTGTGCCCTATTACTCCATTAGTAATTATTGTCTCAATGATCGTTCAAGATGTACCACCTTGTTAATACCACGAAGGTACTTTACATTAGCGAAAGAGTTATTGAAGTAAGCTGTTTTAGTCATTGAATCCTTTATATGGTTATTAGGAAGCATATGTAACCCTTGGATTTTTTCATTGAGCGATCGCCTACAGCCAATGAGTGAGCATATCAATGTTTTCGCGGATTATACACATTTCACATAATATATATCGTTATTTGTTTATATTCCTTGGATGACCGCAAATAAAACCCTACGTGTATGTCCATACAAAAAATAATAAGCAAACATATGCTTTCCTTTACTTATATATGGTGTATTTAGTCATTTGCATACGTTAAAAGGTTATTAAGCAAGCACCTTTAGTCATTGGATTTTTCCGTTGTGCCATCGCCTACAACTATTAGCATGGAAAAATTGACGTTCCGCCTAATCATACATATTTCCGCTGATATATATATATATATATATATATATATATATATATATATATATATATATATATATATATATATATATATATATATATATTTATATATAATCCCATGGTATTTTTCTCTGTTTGACGTCATCGAATACGAGTGTTTTTCGCGGAGCCGTACAACTTCGAGCCGAAGGCGAGAAGTCGTGCGGCTCCGCGAAAAACACGAGTATACGATGACGTCAAGCAGAGAAAAATACCATTTGATTATATATTTATCACATGAACAGTCTTCTTATTTTTCTTTCACGTGAATGGATCAAAATTATCGTAACAAATTGTATGAATTTCGTCACGATTTGTGTTTTACTTACGCGGATTACTTTCATTTAATGAGTAAAGCGGCCCGTCACCCAGGAGATACTTTCATTCATAAATCCCATCAAGCTGATATTTGCAACATCAAATGGTATCTCCACCAACCAGACATACGGATTATGTCACGTGAACCTGTCAATCATTGTCTCGCGCTGTACCGATGCTTGGCAAGTCGGCCATCGGTACGGTGGACATAACTTTCATCGTGCTAGCGACGGATAGCCATAGTATTCAGAGTTATTCAGAATATTTACAAATAGATTATTAAGTAAATGCAACGACAGGATCGAAACAGTAATTCTCATTCTCAGAGATTCCGTGGCTTTTCAAAATATCACACAAGTTTACGATCGTGGGGAGCGCGAAAGATTCCATCGATGACACACAGAGTGTACCGCATTGCATATGCCCACAACGCTGCCGCCACCGGTCTCTGCCATGCCGGTGTCAACTCGTTAATCCCGATCTCGGACGTCAATGTTTTCGTCTTAAGGACTGTTTGCATTGACATATATCTCACCCGTAGATATATCCTAATTTTACTTGACGGAAACTCTGTTTTGAGTGTTGTCTGAGTCAACTTTCGAAGTGCATCGGATTCCATAGCGCTGCAATGCATATACAGCTCAACAGTTGATGTCTTCGCTATAGCGCTACAGCCTTACGCCGCACTACAGGTTTGATTCCGAGCAAGAATTTACGGAATTTTTTGTCTGATGAAGGAAATTTATCGTTGTTAGTCGAATAACTTTATGCTTGTGCCTGAATGTCGCTTTCCCGAAGATTATACTGTACTCATTTATTCAGTTGAACTACCTTTGAGGTGAAGATTTCAGGTTTATCGCCAACCGGGATCGCCAGGTACGACGTCCACATTGAGCCTTACGAGGCGACTCGACTGGATCGGCGGTATATTCGATTCTCGGGAAAAGCTATAGTTTTAGCTATTCAAAATTTCGCTGGACATGCCTTCTATGTTTCCATGTGTGGATCTATCGGGTCACCTTTTTGAAAAAGTGTCATGAGAGCACGGCATCGATCACGAAAAATCGGTCTATGTTCACGTCGCGACCCGCATGTATGAACGGTATCATGCAAGAAAAAAGTTCCGGTTGATGGCGTACAACAGGGGTAATTCGGATTTCTTATCCGTCCTGTTCTACGTCACACAGGTGGGAATTCGGGCCAGTTCATGTGATATATATATATATATATATATATATATATATATATATATATATATATATATATATATATATATATATATATATATATATATATATATATATATATATAAAATAAAATTGCACACGTCTACTGATCTGCTTGTATATTTTCTGTTTATTTGTTGGTAATTTTGATACAACGTTTCGTCATGAAAGTAGGACTTCATCAGGTTGAAGATGTCTACAAGGGAGAATACAGACAAATACAGAACAGTGTAAGGATAGTGTTGATTATCAACACTATCCTTACACTGTTCTGTATTTGTCTGTATTCTCCCTTGTAGACATCTTCAACCTGATGAAGTCCTACTTTTAGGACGAAACGTTGTATCAAAATTACCAACAGAATAAACAGAAAATATACAAGCAGATCAGTAGACGTGTGCAATTTTATTCTTCTACTATTACCAAACCACGCTACGAACAACACTGGGAGCTATCTGTACATCTCAAGTATACGCATATATATATATATATATATATATATATATATATATATATATATATATATATATATATATATATATATATAAACGGTTTTTCCATATATTCCTTGGATGACCGCGAAAAACCTCTGCATGTTAGTTCATTCAAACATATGGATTCCTTTCCTTATATTTTTACAGCACTTTAATTTAAAAGCACA
The DNA here is from genome assembly GCF_041260155.1 of Ptychodera flava. Taxonomy (NCBI): domain Eukaryota; kingdom Metazoa; phylum Hemichordata; class Enteropneusta; family Ptychoderidae; genus Ptychodera; species Ptychodera flava. The sequence continues at coordinate 10,602,806 of NW_027248281.1, forward strand.
ACAATGAAATCAAACATCGTCAAACTTTGCGCATTTCGTGCGGCTGAGATTGGCGCCAAAGACGGAGCGTTTCACTCTTCCCCATAGCCGTATACATTTGCAAGTGCAAGGGGTACAATTACTCCATATGGAACGTGTTTGCTACACAGGGTATAGACTGTCTCATAGACGTAATTGAGATACCTAAACTTGATGAAATTGAAACACCGACGAAGTCACTTAATGTATACCACGACATTGGTCCATTCCTAGAAAACACAATACTTCTGATGTCTGTGGTGTTGATCAAGTAAACACGATCGATGTGGTAAACACGCTATTCAAAGTATCATTAGAGATGTGTGTAATAACTCAACCTGGATTGTCTTTGCTTTTTCTACATCTTTATGCATGTTTTGCTGAACCCTTATAGAATAGTTTGAGTGTCTCTTTATATTTGTACCTTCTTTGTCCACTACTTGTTTTTTCGACTTCTGGGAATACATTTCAGTGTGTATATCTGTCCTTTTATATGTGTTTCGTTCTCGATAATATCTTAGTCAGGGTTTTAATATCTATGCACTATGATATCTCTTGGTATATATGCTTAGTAATACAAGGCTTATGGCCCTATTCCTGTGTACATTTTTCTTCTCTGTGAAAGTCTTGGTATGTTACCTCATAATAGTTTACAGAGGAGTTTAGTAAAAGAAACAATTTCCTATAACCAACACAATTATATATCACATAGGAGAATCAATTATCATTATTTACACTCAGTCGTCGGATGAACTCTTTCATGAAGAAGGAAATGATGAATGTTTACATTGTACATTGAACTACTACAAAGAGAACATGTTGGAAGTGATATGCGATCCGATTAATGTGCGTTCACACATATAGCATTTATACATGAGTGTACTTAAGTTCGTATCGAAAAATACAAACACTCTTCCAGTATCTTTAATCCGGGCAAGTAGTTAGGGGTTATTACACCACCTTTGATCGATACGGCGTCATATTCGAGTGATGTGTCGTATATTGACGAGTTGCGCAACAACATAATTATCCTTTATTATACATACATACTAGGTTATGACTGTTTTCCATAGGGACGTTCCGAAATTATCCACGATATCAACTGAAATCGACCTTGCTTGCTCCTGGCTGTACTCACAGTAGGTTGCTAAGGAGTTATGGCAACAGTATCACTTGTTGACATTATTTTGTATTTGGGCCATTCCATTTCAAGGGAAGGTTTGCGGTAAACATTAAGAGTAAGCAGAAGTGAACAGAGGTCGGAGTGTATTAAATGAGTGATTTTTGTGAGTTTTAAAAAATGACTCATCCCTTCGCGAAATGATTCATCCTTCCCAAAAATCGTGTCAAATACTCGCGTCAGCTCTCGATTTCAAGTTCGATTGAAGTTTTTCGATTGATTACAAATAAACCTTGGCAAAAAGTAGACAAAAATTACAATATCTTGAGTATTCTGTAAAGTTTCTTGACAGTCTATGCTCTAACCATCCATCTGACCAAAATTCTGAACTACGTAAGTCTACAAAACAAGACTTGAAGAGAGAATGTGATTGCATAACAGGCACAATCATAAGGTCCATAGTAAAGGGATACGAGAAAGGTGAAAAAAGAAATAAATTCTTCTTGAGTATAAAAAAGGCTAATAAACGGAAATAAAGTATAAATTGGCTGAAAAATATGAGTATACAATAGTGTACCACCGAACAACCAAGCTCTATTCAAAAGAGTTTTATGTGGCGTTTTGGCCACAGATGGGGAATTTAGTTGCGAATTCACAATATTATGGTTACAAAAAAGGTTTATAATATTCTTTGGAACGAATAGGACAGGGATAGAAATGTATAATAGGGGAGGTGGGTCAAGGTGGCTTGAAAATGCACGATATGTAGGAGTGATGAAAAATGCCACAAATACTACTTATTAAACGCTTGTTGAATGTATATTGTAAACACCCTTGGAAGTACTTTGTCTTAGACAATTTGAAAAAAGTTGGTGGAAATTTACTATTTCATTGTAATTTCCATACCAATCTTTTACTTTGAAATTTTCTAGTTTTTAAAGGAATGTATTGACACATGTTCAGAGACTAACGTAATTTAAGATAACACGGACCAGGTGATTTGGAGCAACAGAAATGTACTTATAGGAGGAAAGACAATCTTTCATAAGGCCTTTTTCTGATGCTTGTGTAAAGTGTATCTCAAGCATGTTTACCGGTTTTAATCGGGTGCCATTGTCAGTATTCCAGCAAAAAGGCTAGACTTTAAATCAAAAGTTAAAGTGGTTTGGATTGACGCTTTTTGTTCCAGATAAACTCAAGAATCATGAAATTTGATTCTTTCAGCAAAGAAGAGTTTGCAAAGGAAATTGAGTAATCGTAATATGGATGTTTCAAGGTGTCAGCCAACTTTAGAAAAATGATTAATAGTCTAATTTAAACCGAGAGAAAATGTATCGAATTTACATACAAATTATCAATAGATTGTAAGACGAGTTTTCCAATTCAAACTACTCCAAAATGTATAAACAAACAGCTGAACAAGTTCAAACCACAGAAATTTAAAACTCCACTTTATGCTTTATGTAAGATTGAAACGGATTCTCCTGATTATTTATGTCACAGCTGTAATTGTATTATCACGCTCTAGAGGGACCTTCTGATCACTTTTAGTACACCTCTTAAATTAAGAAACGACCATCTGTATTGTGTATCGTTCTAAGGGATCTACATGAGAGTTTAATTTTTAACTTCAGAGCATTGCTAGTTCGTATGTATATTGAATTTTTTTTTCTCACAGAGTTAACACACGGATGGCGGTCATGTTGTATTTCAAATATCTGCTAATCTGTGATTTTTCTGTAGTAGTAAAATTTGTATAGTGACTCCCCATTTTTATTGTTCAATTTGAAAGAGAATAGTGGAAATATTTCTTGAGGGAAGTTTCAGCAAAAGTTTAGACTTTAACTTTCGAGGCGCATACTTGCTTAAGCCAAAGAATCCAAGTTTGAAATCAATTTTAGTTTGTTCGTTTTCAACGAGTCGTTTCGTTTTTGATTGAAGACAGCGACTGCATGCACCACTATGCTGCCGTTTACAATACCCCGGATTCAAGTGAGAGGTTGTCATTGATTAGTTTTTGCGAATGCTAGCCGAGACTTGATTTGGCAGTAAAAGATCACAATATTCGAGGAAGAGGACAATGGAGCGTTTATTAAGGGCAGAGTATTAGACCCTAGTAAAAGCCACGCAACAATAGTTTTGGCTAATTTCGGGAATAGATTCTCGCGACGCGGTAGAGCGTACCTACGCTGGCCGAACACATTGCACATACATGTTATTATTCAGGGCTCTAAATTAACGGTTGTCCCGAACCAAAGGACAACCTACCTTGCTTTTGGCCCACGTCCCTCCCTACTCACCCTCACTTGTGTGGGCTCGTTAGTAAGTTGAGAGGAGATGAATGTGCCACGTGCAAAATCTTCTGAATCCACATAGTAGATGTCACCCATACTGCAAATACAGAAAACGACCGGATTAGTTGTTTAACAGTTTACGAATGAACAGCTCTTTGGAAGTGCTCAGTTATATTATTGCCGAGATGGGCCAATATCTTCATGTGCATCAGTCAAAATAAGTGAACCCCTACTCATTGCACCGCAACATTAATGACCCCCTCTTTTTAAGATGATAAAAAATTCAAATCCTTCTCCAAATGCTTAAGTGAAGCTTCACGTACAAAAACCTCTGCAGGGGAGAAGGGACGATAGAATCCAAAAAATAATTTCTCAGAGTTTTTCACCTGACTCCTAAAAATCTCACAATTTGTTCAAATTTCCCATTCCGACTTGCTATAATTTTGAAATTCCTCTCAGAGGGATCGGACAGAAATTACAGCTGAGTCGTAATTTTTTGCGCAAGTATGTTAAAAGGGTCATGAAATTTCTCGCCTGCCTTTTAGAGGAGGGGGGTCACCATATTTTGCGCCACTATTAGAAACAAAATGTGGTCAATATAGTGTTTCTTCCTAAAATATCAAATCATAATGTGTCCATTGGACAAACCATTATAATATTCATTGAAAAACAAGCCATATATGTACATTTAAATATGTTTGATAATCCATGTTATACCAGTCTCCGCCTAGTGCCCATTCTTCTAACCATTCTTTCCGAATATTTTGTGAATGCCACCTGGCTGTCTTTTGTATAAAAGTGTCAGATGTACTAGTAAATCGGACACTTCCTTTGTTGAAAACTGTCCGGTTTACAGTAAATCGTACAAGTTTAAACGAAAGAACGTCACGTTGTGAGGAGTCAATAAGCCAGAAGCGACATATTGACCTGAATAAATGTATTCCATCATTAAGCAAAAAAAAAATCAAAGAAGAAACATCAAAATCAATTACAGGTCACAGTGAAATAAAGGTATTGCAAATATGAGTATATGGTACGGAAAGGTTTGTGTTGGCACGATCATTCTAAGTTGAAAATTATGATTTGAAAGTCACTTGTCAATTAAACTAAATGTTGGTTTTCTGTCCTCGCTCTTTGGTAAAAGTTGAATTTAAAGGTCAACACGCAGTACCACACTAATTGACATATTGTTTGGTTTGTGCTTGGAGTTTCAGTTGCAGGAGCGACATGGCCGTGCAACTTTTGTTTTCCAATTGTGGCGGTTGGCACTAGCTTGACAGGATTATTTTTTCTTTTCCAGCTTTGCTTTTTTAGTTGAAGGGCATTGGAGACAGAGTTCACTTGTTTTCATTGGTGCGTGTGTAGGATGAACTCTGTTTCCAGTCAATAATTTCAGCGTGTGGTTATGTCATATCGAAATACGTAGAGCAACCCCGCAATTGTGTGTCTGCTGCTTAAGGTTTTCAACCCAAATGAGTAACGAGTACCACAATATCGATCTGCGCACCCGTTCACTTCATTCAACCAAAAGACAAAATTCCTACAATTCACATCAAACCAGGTGCCCAACCAAGTCAACACAATTCCTATAATGATCATCAAACCAGGCGCCCAACAAGTCAACACAATTCCTACAATTCACATCAAACCAGGTGCCCAACCAAGTCAACAAAATTCCTACAATCACGTCAAACCAGGTGCCCAACAAAGTCAACACAATTCCTACAATTCACATCAAACCAGGTGCCCAACCAAGTCAACACAATTTCTACAATTCACATCAAACAGGTGCCCAACCAAACAATTCACATCAAACCAGGTGCCCAACCAAGTCATCGCACTGCAATACCAACACATGTCAACTTTGGTTTATCCAGTCATGCATTATTTTTTATACTTTTCTCAACAAGGTGAAAAAACGCGTCGGTGTTTTCCTTTCAATGCTTCAGCTTACACGGCACTAAAACTGCGAATCCGAACTTTGGGCTGGCAGACAAAGCTCTGAAACTTGGCAGTTCTTTGATATAATACACCAAACGCACTTTAGTCGGCATTTTGCAGAATTTAACGGTACAGTTTGCCAGTAAAAATCCAAGGTGTCAATGATCATCACAACTTCTCAGAAGAGACGGCACATTGACAGTGAAAACTTCAACCTCACTTTGGCTAGTAAAACTATTGACCGCGTCTCATCAGAGAGTTTACTAGGGGTCACTATTTCTAATAACCTAGACTGATGTGAACACATTTCAACCATTGAAAGAAAAAATCAATTCCAATTTTTTTTTTTGGCACGCATCAAAAAAGTTCTTCCTCACCACTCACGCAAGCTATTCTATTACTGTTTCATCTCACCAAACATCAATAACTGTTCTAATGTTTGGAGCTTTACTTCCAATAGCAATATCTATGCATTGGAGCGTCTACAGAGACGTGCAATGAGACTTAATTTTGACACTGTTCCGCCTCTTTTCACTTATCAAATGTACACTCGGCTTCATTGGCTGCCCATTAATTGAAACTTAACCGTACGGCCCAAATTTTCAGAGCAACTCACAATCTAACCCCTGACAACATAACCAGTATGTTCAATAATTATATCCCTTCCAGATCACTTCGTTCTTCCTATCAGAGAACCTCCTTAAAGTTCCCAAAGCACGTACACTTCTTTATCCAAACACCTTGTCTGTTGCGGGTGTGGATGAATATAACAATCTCCAAAACTATCAGGGACTCCGAGTCACTGACCAGTTTTAAGAAATCTTGTAACAACTTTCTGTATTCTATTTACTTGTCTGATGCCTCTTTGTTGTTATGTTTTTATTTGTGTTTTTTTTTGTGTGTTTTCAAGTTGGTGCTGTAATATGATTTTCTTTTGTCTATTCGACCTCAATGAAAACAGGTGTTTCACCTCTAGAGTTATCGAGTTTAAAGAAAACTATGAATAACACTTTTTCAATATTAAACTAGCAATGAAACTAACATTTATAGACGTTTGATAATGACATAAATGTACTTGATTGGAATAGGGTGGTTACAACAAGTGTGTGTATAAAACTTTAATTTGGAATTTAACAAAAAATGTTCATCCACTATATATGGGGCCCTATGACAAAACTCTTAATATATTTTTCCAATGAAAAACTTGCTATATTTAAGCATATATAGATGTTGGATAATTGTCATTATTGTACTTGATTAAAATAGGGTGGTTACATATGTGTAAAAGAAATTTGATTTTAAAATTTAACCTGAAATTGATTCACTATACATGGAGTCTAAGAAAAAAAACTATGAATAATTGTTTACAATACTTCACTACCTAAATGTGTTTTTTATAAGTGTTTGACAATCGACACACATGAATTTGATTCAAATAGAGTGTTTGAAAGTTCAGATGTCGACAACAATTATGATTATTTGAATTTCACCTACATGCATTTTTTCACTTCTGATGGTATCCTAGAGGTAAACTATTGAATGTTTTTGCGCACAAAACTTGCTATATCTCTAACACGGAAATAATAGAAATTCTTCATTGCCCTCAGCGAGCTCCATCAACAAGAAGACAAGCCTCAGAGTGCCAAATCAAGGTGTTCATGTCACAGATAATGGTATATTCATTGAGATTTACAGTTAAATGACTTTAGAGAATGAAATCACGCAGCGAATCATTTTTATTTCCAAGAATATTTTGAACACTGAAACAACTGTTTTCAGATAGGGTGGAAACTTATAAAAATCAAGTGACCTCCGTTTACAGTTTTTAAATTTAAGGTGAAACCCTGGATTTGGCGGTTCCTCTCCGGCCTTAATAACTGAACGCTCCCTTGAACATGTTCTTGTTCCTCTGCATCTGAGAGTCGGGCGGGTCGTGTACGCGGCCATGCACGTACAGTACGTAAATAAACAAATACCTTCTCGATCATCATTATACGTATATAAATACGTAACGCTTGTGATTGGTCCAAAGACATCGTGCGACAATCAAAAGGTTGAGGGTCAAAGGTTAAAAAACAGAAATGAAAACAAAACGGACAATGATTTGATAAACAAATCGAATGAATTCAAAATAAAAACGAAGTCATTTTGAAAAAAGGATATAAAATTTATATCGAAATAGAAAAAAAGCGGTAGAAAAGGACTCCTGTAATGTCAACATCGGCAACTTTTTGTCATGATCTCTGCAGTTTTAGCAGTTTAGGGGTTGGAGCAATGACAGAGCCTCAATGATTTTCACCCATGCAACGAAAACGAAACTTCAAATCATAGTAACATCAAGAACGACAATGAATTTTTATTTTGAAAACGAAACGAATAAGAAAATGTAAATTATTTTCGTTTAAAAAGTCAAAATTAAAATGAAAATCAGAACAATTTTAAATTGAAAAGTGAATAAAAATAAAAAAAGTGAAATGAAATTAAACTCAAAAATGAAAAAGTTAAAAAGCATAGTAAAATCAAAACGATATTGGAAGTCAAAATAAAGAAGGAAATCAGAACAATTGTAAAATGACGATGAAAATATTAAATAAATTCAAACCGCACAATGAAAATGGAAATACAAATAAACGTAACGTAAATAAAACAGTTCGAATTTTGAAATATAAATCATAATAAAAAATCGTAATTAAAATGAAATCGAAAAACATTAGAACAGTGTTCGGAAACAAAAATAAAACGAGTTTAATTTAAGTTTTAAAAACTAAATTAATTCGAAACAGAAATCAAAGCTTAAGTCAAAATCGCCATTCTAGTAAAATTAAACTTATTTATTAAATGTTGAATAACCTAATAACTGAAATGCAATGAAATGGATATGGAAGCTCGGGAAAAAATTTCTTTTTGAAATTAACTGTTTAAATAAAAAATTGTTTGAAGAGCCTCCTCGGTTGCTGTAGTACACATTCCCTTAAGGGAATAGCTATAGTATCTGTAGTGTACTATGTTTGCGTTAATACCAAAAAATTCACTTATTCACATCACCAGTATTTGCGTCTAGCAAATGTAAGCTTCTGTCTCCGCGTTCACAACTTGTCTATTTCGAATCAACTCTAAAGGCATAATCACAAAGAACTGAATAATGCAATGCCTAAAAAGAAATGGACAGTGCGGCTATATGTTTGAGAGAGCTTATTAACACGACCTGGAGTGATATAAAACCTTTAATATATTTATCATATACCCATGCCCATATTGCTACATCCTAGTGACGTTCAACGTAAAATATCAGCCGTGATATTTCACGGTAAACGTCGAGATATGCACGATGAACGTCATCAGTTTTAGAGTTTTCCCGAACTACATTAGCAGTTTGATGGTAAACAACGCAAACAACAAAATGGCTGCCTTTCCCCCGCCTGCGAAGCGATGTCGCCGACGTAAAAACTTGAAGGGCTTCGAGGAACACGGGTATTTCTGGTTGCAAAATACGGAAATATCACGTTGAGTCTTAAAATGTTTTCCCATGATATTTTTTTGGTCAAGTTCTAGCAAACATTCTGCCGTTTGCACGGCGCCGGCACTGTGCGCACGGTCTCCACCGAACAGGTAGTGAACGCGTGGCGTGACAGCGATGTCGCGCGCGCGACGACTGTTGACATGGCACTTCTAAAGGTGAACTAACAAAATGGCGTCCCCTCTTAGCGCGAGCTCCGTGCCGTACGACGATCGAAATCAGGATAGATTTAAAGCTGAGCAGTTTTTGATCGGTTACAGTTGTAATAGCATATTGCACCTTAAAATGTTCTTTCTGTATGACGATTTTTGTATCCCGATGTCTTTCTTCTTTGGTTTCATTGAGATATGGACGACTTGCAGCGATGTCGCGCGTGATGTTGACATCTTCGTCGTATACTTTATGAATGAAGCCTGTTCACATAAACATTCTGATATTTATGCGCAAGGCGTAATAAAGTAAAGCCTCAAAATTAAAGGTTTTTCGTTCCATTAGTAAAAATTCCCTAAAATTATGGGCATGGGTATATGATAAATCGGTTATTACCCAATATCGCCTGTTCCTTGTGTCGTATCAGCATTCGTGTCATTTGTGCTGCGTCAGACACTCGACTTCGTCTCGTGTCTGACGCAGCACAAATGACACTCATGCTGATACGACACAGGAACAGGCGATATTGGGTAATAACCTCAAAGTATCACACCATAAAACAACTAACATGTAAGCAACAGATAGACGGCGCACGGTTATTGTACATAAGCAGTCAACCTTATAGAAAGTCCCATCGTTTGCCAATTCCAAAGAATCGCTTACGGTATTGGTGACTCGCAACTTGAAATTTATGGACATTACTTTTTACATTACTTATATCCGTAGTATATACATATAAATTGAGCAAGCTTCAACACATTCAGAACTCTGCTGCTTGCTTGGTAACTGGCGAACGGAACTGAGATGGGCCGTCACATTGATATGACATCTATACTCAAGGAGTTAGATTGGCTCCTAGTTGAAGAACGAATCCGTTTTAAAATTCTTTGTTTGGTTTTAAAATTGTCAATCAAGATGATTTGATTCCAAATTACTTATCAGAACTAGTAACAACTGATAGCCCAGTACATAATACGAGAAGAAATGTCGGAGTAAGATTGAATCCTTTTCTGTCAAAGATCACGGGAAACAGCTTTCTAGAACATATGGTGACAGAGCTTTTAGCGTGTATGCCCTAAACTGTGGAATAGTTTGCGGCCCGAACTTCGGATGATAAAGAAACTCGCTCTTTTTAAGAAGTCTCTTAAAACCATTATTTTTCGTCAATGCTACTGTTGACTTGGATATAATTTTTACCTGCATTTTTTACATTTTATTTATTTTTATCATTTTCAGTGAATTTTTTTAATACTTTCTTTGCTGTTTTAGCTGGGATCCTTTAGTCTAGTTTTTAAGCTTGCTTGTTTTTATCGATTGGTTTTAATTACACTCTTTCCTCCGAGATATTTTGTGTTTTCTTCGAATTTTTTAGTTCTTCCAGTAATTTTCTGTAATGTCCAGACCACTGAGTCAAGGTGTGTAGTGGTCTTTAAACAATAAATTATTATTATTATTATTATTATTATTCTGTAGTATATCATTAAAAGTGCGCCTGAACACGCTTAGTGGCAAATTTACCTTTAGCCAAGTTTCACCTGATAATAAATCTGAAAAATGACCTGGATAATGTATTCGATCTACACTGCTATGAATTTATGTAATTCATTATAACAGTTTCGAGATCCGCACAGATAGCTCTGATTAATCGCACAAAGATGAGTAAACAAGTTAGTCTACGTAAAGCAGGGGATGAATGAATCACTGAATAAACGTTGGATCGGATATCATTTCTCTTAGTTTTACTCAATAGAACACTGTATTTTGAGTTTATAGTTTATGAGTGGTCGTTTTTTTTTACTTTTTACATAAAGAAAGAGGTCAAGCAAGTTTTACAAAGCAATGTCATATGTACGAGCATCGATTTGTTAAAAGAAGACAAAAATTATACAAATTTAAATAGTCAAGCTTCATAGGCTGAACCTTTACACCAGCAAAGTCTAAGTTGACATTGTCGATAAGATAATGGCGTGAAACACACTTGACCGCACTAGTTAATATTCAACAAACAGCAAACATCGATCTTACACTGTGGCTGCAATTTATAACCGTAACGATGATAAGCAAACGCTGATAACGACTGACATAGATCATTGTGACGGTTCGTTTTTGACACTGGATTGCGACAATGCGCCCAATATGACTGGAAAAACTTACACGAATCTCTGCTGAAACTATTTGTCGAATCTCCGATTCAGGTGGGTTAATTAGCTACTACTTGATTATAGGATCATATGGTACTGTTGTTACGTTGGATGTACTTTATCTCCTATACTGTCAGTTCAGCCTTCTTTTGACAAGTCACGCAAATAATGGAGACGTACCGCTCATAAACTAGAATACCTCTTATGTGTACACGAAGCAAAACATGTGCTGTCAGATCGGATTCCATATATCAAAATTAGCATGCACCGACATTAGTCAAGTTATAGGCATGATTCAATTTGACTGTAAACTAGTATATTCTTTGCGAGTTTTTATCCTCAAGTATCTCCGACAGAATCTTACGAAGGTTGGTTTTCGTAGAATTCCGTATCTATGACTCCGCCTTCATTTCGTATAACATAGCATAGACAGTACTAGTAAATAACACAGTCTATTGTATAACCTACGTGAAGAAAAAATCGTTGACTTGAGATGTATTTTGCTAGTCGCCTTCCGTTCAGTAGTTGCCGTGCATTTACATTTTGAAAACATTTGTGAGGAGTCCGCCCCAGGCCGTACCGTATGAAGTGTTTGCATTTGGCTGGGTTGGACCGCTATCAGTGTGTATAGTCTGGTTTGACCCAGCTATCGTGACCTTTTAGAATACTCATCACTTCCCAATCGAAAACTTACGAACCACATCACTGGACAATAATAGTTGTAGCCCTTAAACAGTGCGATCGGTACCACGGCCGGCCTAGATTGTTGTCAAGTGACGATTACCGATTGTATTGCTGAAAAACTACAATAATTGCTATGAACAAACAAGCTTACAAAAGTCGGTCAAACATTAATGTTTAATTTTATTGCAGTAGACTTTGAAAACTGGGACTGTACATACAACATTGACTTCTTGAATCTAAATCAATGTTTAATCTATCTGTTGCCACACAAGACGAATTCGTATCTTCTATCGGTACTTGAATGATACAATACCCATGTACACAATACCCGTCAGGTATCTTGCATATATTATCTTGATAATCTTGATGAGCTCCTCATGGCCAAACATAACGGCACTCATTCACAGCATGCACATCGGTACCCATAAACGTCCGGATGGACTCCAGTCAGTCAGACTATGGTCAGTGCCAACAAACCAGTCGTTGGTGAAATTCGAAGGCGCCATTTATACTCGACTATACCCCAAGCGACATCGTCGGCGGAAATATTACTCTGTGACTGTGTTGTCAAGAGATTGTCTACTTTTTCTTGAAAAATGGAAAATCATCAATGGAAGGCAACGACTTCATTTTCAAATGATTGTCTGCCAAATTTTCGATGGTTTAAAACTCCTCAATTTTTTCATCAGTGCAGTGCAACCATGGAATGTTGAAGTGATAGAAAAGATAGCAAAGTGTCTACAGGGCGTTGATCTTGACGAACTGGGATTGAAATTAGGATTGGAGCAGACAGAAGTATCGAGAATCGTCGATGATGAGACACTGTCCCCGCGAGATATGCAAATCGCTTTCGTCAACTTATGGCAATCACAGAAAGATGACCAAACCGCCAATTACCTTGTCAAGGCTTTGAAGGAACTTAACCGCGGTGTGTCTGCTATGAGCTATGAGAATCGAGCAGTTACATCTTGAACATCGGGGACTCGGTAAGTATTCTGAAATTGGTGGTGTGTAATTTAAACTTATTTTACAAAGATTATAATCTAATAATATACCTGAAAGATAGACATCCGGTGCCTTCAACATTAATTCTATACGCCTTCTGAGCGAAGTGTACAAGATATTATCTGAAAATCTGACTACGAGAAAAATCTACTCACTCATATTTTGTAGGAGATGGACAGAAACCGAAAAGTACGCTTAAGGAAGACGAAGTGGTTACTGGTATCGACGCTATTGCTCTGTCGTCTGCCGATATCAAAGGTACGCCAAAATATTTTTACAAATATCGCTGATCAGCTACGCCGTCCTGCGTATTATCGGTGTTTGCCATACAGTGAAAATATGCCACATATTATTTTATTTAATGTGGTTTCAGGCAAATCCTTGGACACTACTGCCATCACTCTCTATCCATGTGCTAGGATCGTTACCATGCATTTTTAGTAAACCACTGCAGCGCATTAATTTGCCCACGTTTACATTTACCATAATGAAAACTCAGGTCGTAGTGCAACGGTTATTGATGTCATATCCTATCGTTTATTAAACTTCCAGTTGGTCAATCAGAGTCTGTGAAAGTCAATCAAGTAAACCATATCAGGGTCACGTACAGAAAGTATAACAGTGAGCACTCTCGGAGACATTCAGCGCACAGTTATTAACACAAAAGTTATGATCCCTTTTGCAGACGGAAAGCGGAGTTTCTAAGATTGCTACATTTCACCCGTAGCAACTGGTGTTTCACAAATCAGAAATGTAGATGTAGTGCAGCTAGCCAATTTATTTCTAGTTTAATTTGGTAATATTTGGTCAGGCTTCTTAACGGACGCTCTAAAATTGACATTTGACCGGAATCTCATTTTTAGGACAAAACAGACTCTACGCAATCTCAATTTTCGAATCGGTATCTTCTGCCTCCGCAGATTTCCCCCCGACAAATAAAAAATCATCTTTATCCGTAGCTGTAAAGCCTCGTCCGCGTGTGATACCTCTCTGCTATCCTGACAACTTTCAGTGGGACTGCAAAGAGGGCGTGTTGAGAAAGACACGGAGAACCGGGAAAGTTGACGGTTTTACAAGATGCCGTGGATATTTTACAGTCGATCAGTGGTACCATATGTCCAGTTACTGTACTCAGATACTCATCTTTCTGTGAAGAACACACTCAATCCATTCCATTTCAACGTTTATTTTGTTCGGCCGTTGATGAAAGCGACAAGCCGAGAGGTAATGTGTTTTTTTTTTTGTTTTTCGCTCGTCAAAAATGATTTCAATGAAGGTATTCAGTGCAGTACTTCTTTCTATCGTCATTGTAGTGCTATTGGCATAATGCTACATTGGTATTATGCTGTATACTGTCTTAAAAGTGTGAGTTCAGGCAAATTTGAAATGAATTACATTATTTCGATGGGACTTAATATGTGATTACCCATATTGTAAATTTCATACACGTGATTGTTAATAAACGTCATCATAATTAAAATAATAATCATATGTACGTGAATGAAATCAGGCACCAGCAATTTGACAATTCGTTTTATTTGGTGTTCAGTTCTTACAGAAGTGACTTTGAAAACATATTATCTCGCCGAAGGAACTAATTATTAGAAATTAGATGACCTCGCCCTCGAAAGAGATCGTGGAAAAATAGTACGAGAAAATTATGTAAACGAGACGTTATCTGCCCTAGTGTTCCGTTACAGGTATATGGATGAGTAAAGAAACTTTCACTCGAAAAACGGAGATCAGCGATGACGTCACGGTCGTATTTCTCGAAGCCATCGACCACGAATCCAGATCTGTTGACCAAGACAACATATGTATATTTACGATAGCGTGTTTGCTATCGTCTATGCTTGTACACAACACCGACAGAAACCCTACAGAGAACGATTTAAAAAGATTACGGTAAGTTCATGGTTGTCAGTTTACTTAGAATTATATTGCTGATGGGTTTCATCTATTGATAAGCATGCATAATTTGGGAGTAGAGAAACAAATTGCCTCGAACAAATATACCGATATTTAAAATTCAAATAACAGCAATACTCCATATTAATTTCAGAGAGACAATTAAATTTTCGATTTAAATCAAAGACGGTGAAATGCTCATTTACTCTTACCAGCTTCAAAATAAATTAATTCAAGCAACAGATCAGCATTATGGTAAAAAGGCTTTCTCTCTCTGTCACCGCAACGCTTTCTAGGCGTTTAAGTGTTCAGCAAATTTGTATCTGTTTCAGCCGTGTGGGCACTAGTTATCGATTCTTCAAATATCGCAGTTGAAATACATGTATTTCGTTTGTTTAGACATGACATTTTTGATACATTTGGACATTGCTTACCATTACATTGAATCAGACTTAAGTGGAGTGATTGTTTCTTCTTCCTGAAAATTGTCAAGTAGAGCTTGCTTGTGTTAATCAATTGCAAAATGAATAGAACATTTAACACAGTGAACGAAGTGATAATTTATATGTGTTGTATGGATATGTCGACGTAATGTCATACCACTGTGACAACGTCCTATAGTGGACTTAATGAAAATGATTTGGTTCTGGTCACAGAAGAGATTCTTTAAAGTCGCTAAGTGCTGTCATGACAGTTTTCAGTTATCTCAAATTTGACAGGTGGGTGTGCAGACTACCGGATGCTGTGAAGGTGCAGCCAAAGGATTTCATCAACTTTTTCCCAGACTTCAGCTGGATTGTCAACGATTTTATGACTACGCCCCCAGCGGCAAGACATGAAAAAGGCTCCCTCGACAGCAGAGACTTACTTCTACAAAACGTACGTAGTTTTCGAATTCATTTGTCCTAAAAGGTAAAATATGCCGTGGTTCATGTCGGTCTACATTTGTCGTCGCGATTTCACGTTTCATGATAAGAATAGCGAGGGACAGTCTCTCAATGTTGTTCAAAATTTTCATTGGCTGTACAGTGTTTTAAATTTAAGGAATTGAATATTAATACCCGGCTTGACCATAACGTTAAGAACTTTACTCTCCGCACTCTCTCATAAAAATGGATTACGACCTTTTTATTTCCGTTGAATGCTTGCTTTGATTAACCTAGCAAGCGTTAGAATAACATGCAGAGTAATATTTAGCGTAATTTAGTAATTAATTACTAATTGAGACACCATCATCAGTTTATCACATAGTAAAATGTATTCAGCGAATCGCCCTCAATATTCATAAGCGAAGGTGACAACAGGTAAACGAACTGTTCATTTCCCCCCATATTTTTAAGAGGGTATAATTTTATTTTTTATAATAAAAATGTCACGGTTCATAACATACCATGATAAATTTGAAATTTCATTTCTCATTTCGTGCCAGGTTTTACAGTTTGTTAATACCACTGATGCTGATGGTGAGATAACCAATGATGTAATACGTGGAATTCTTACATATTTCCAAACTTTTGACGTCCATGACTTAAAATGGCCCGATTCATCAGGGCGTGACCTGAAGAGCGATGGACATCACGCAGACCTGGTTTTTATTTTCTTAGCAAAATCTGTGACGAGACATCGATAAGCTTGAAAGCGAAGAAGGCGTGGCCCTTGGCGGGAAACATTAATGCAGAGAGTAAGTTTTGAGTTGATATGTTGTATTTTCAAGACAATACGGCTTTGTTCGAAAACATCCATCCCGAGAAAAATAGATTCATTAAGGAAGTAGAAATATACGATTAGTGAACGATGGGCATCCAGTAAAACTGCTATGTCAATCTTTTCTGGCCAATCTATGGTAAAAGTTAAGCCTACGTTAAAATGTATTCAGCGAATCGCCCTCAATATTCATAAGCGAAGGTGACAACAGGTAACGAACTGTTAATTTTCTCCAGGAAAACCTTCTTCTAAAACGCTAGCGATGTTTTGTATACAGTCCAAAGAAAATCAAGTTTAAAAAAGCCAAAGGTGAATTTAAAACTGGCGAACAAGTTTCAAGATTATTTGAATCTATATAATGTGATTGTTAATTTGTTGAAAGCTATATGGTCTAGTAATGTTTTATATTAGAGTTTGAACCAAGATGAATAAAAACACACTCCGCAAAACATAACATTTTGGTATGCAGCTACTGAATCCACTTTCCTATTCGAGCTTATCAGCGAGTTTAAATTCTAAACTTTTCTGAAAACGCGTTTTGGATGTGAAATGTTTGGTTTTGTCTCTGACGCGCTACGGTGTCGCAGTGTGGGCGTATGCAAACAACTCTTTTCATTGGAATGTGAAGGACGTCTACTCAACCTAGCCAAACAAGAGCATCTTTTTAACTCGCTCGCATAATTTATCATTTTCAGTGTTTGTTGGACTGGTTAAAGGCTATTTGCGGTATATGAACGACACTGACACCCCAATAGATGTCAGAGGGGTTGTTTTAGAGGTGACGACATCCCTGATGAATTCAGCTTCCGATGTTGCTTTCCTTCACTATTCTAAACTGATGAAGAGCTTTGTTAATGAAAATACACCATGTGATGAAGATCTGATCATCAAAGAACACGAGAGATGTTTCAATTCAGCTCTGATGATATTCAAAGAAAGGACAGAATTTGTTACCGATTCCGCACTGAAAGCAAAGCATAGGAAACGTCTGATGGTACGGTGTTCATACTTTAGTCCTCATTTTTTTACGACAGTTTCTTTTGCTGATTCCGTTCTCATGTGTTGTGGTATCGGCAGCACCAAAGGCAGATTTGTTTTCAATTATTTTGGTGTGTCCCCGTTCATGAAAGCTTAATTTCAACTAGAATTTGCATCTATAACTAATTAATACATGCAAATTGATGATAATCTAAACCAATAATTATATCAGAAATTTATAAAACACAGCTCATACCGTAACCTATTGCCAGCCATTCTTCATGTCATGTGATATCTATATGAAAGTCATTTTATTGTATTTCCTATACCGGTGAATTTGCTCATGCTACTTGTTTCTTTCCATTGATTACTCTTCATTAGGAGAATATGGTTGTCTACAACGACGATGATGACGTCACTGGTGGTCTATTCTATCAGTGCCTCCAGTCCAACTCGCAGCAATCCGAGGCATTTTGCTTCCAGCTAGCCTTGGCGTTGGAAGATCACATATTGAAACCGCTAATTCGTTCATCGGCAATCAACAAGGATTTAACGTTCGACGATTTTGAGTCTGCCGTACTGGACGTTGAAACTAAATATATGACGAGAGCCAGGGGACCTTACAAATATCTCATTTATAGAACGGTACTGGTAGAGGTAGGTTTCGCCACTGAAATTAATTTAAGTTACTGGAATCTCAAAGGCGGGAGAATTAAGCTTTAACAGTAAATGCGTTTTTATTTTACAGATTCTCTGCGACAAGGGATCGACAGTAAAATGGTTTAATGGGGAATGGAAAATCACAGATGAATAACATAAGTTTACAAGCATTGATTACACTATGACAAAATTATCTAAAAGTACCTGACAGTATGCTGTGTGATGGATTTTAACAACAGTTGTTTACATTCATTTCATAAGTAGTTCGCCCAATGGTGTTTGTTTCTTTCTGTGACATTGAGTGTGCTGTTAGTAAGCTTAGAACTAGTACAATGCAACAAAGATGGCGCTTCATAAGGTTTCAAGATGTATTTATGATTATATATCACTTATCCACATTGTTTCTCTCCTTTTACAATTCTATATTCTCTGTGTTATACTTTTGCGTTTGCTACACATCATTCCATGAAACGATGAGGAATTGTGCATGGGTCAGCATATTTTTGTTTATTTCAGCGATTCACGGAGTTTTACTACGAGGGTGAAGAATATCTTAACAAACTTCGCAATTATAAACAAACCGATGTCATTGAAAGTCAAGAGAAAAACGCTTACGAGTTCGGGGCTGCTACTGAGAAAGCGGTAATATGAAAATTACTGTGTCTGTAAAATAAACCTAACTGATGCATGGAGCACAAACTTCAAATGTGACTGTAATAGTGCGTCTACTAAACGGGGACATATCGACCTTGATTACTTTCATAATTCGGATCGCCTATTATTCGTATTTCATCATCGATCAGACGACGAACAATAAGCTATTGAATATAGATTTATTGTGTTCATCTGTCTAAATAGTGGTGTCGCTGTCGTTGAGATCATCAAAAACAACCCTCATTTACGTCATGAGAAATAACTGTGTTTGTTTTTTTTCTATTATAAAAGGCAATGAAGAGGATATCCCAACTACTGGTTCGTCAAATGATACAAGAAAGTCAAACACTAGTAAGATTTGTTTGGATTTAAATTAGTGAAATGAATATCTAAGTCTTTCATCGAAATTTAACACAACAGTTTGTCACATGTTCTAATTCAAGAGAAACACATTCGATAAATACGCCAACGTTTACAAGGAACACATCGTATTTGAATCATCTCTTGTCAATGTTGAAGACCGAAAAACAGCGGGCATTTTAATTGTTTGGGGTATGTTGACAATATTTGTTGGTATCAATTTAGTACTGTACCTTACTATTTTTTCTATTTTTGATCAGTACTACACATTTAATATAACATCTGATCATATGATCAGAATCACGTGCTTGTGTACTTTTACTGCATAATTAACATAGAAATATCGATTTTACATCAACAGATAAGTATTGAATTGGACGACATAAGCCATGAACGTGACGTCATATCAGCTGATAAGGCAAGGCTAAAGACGCTACAAAGTCAATGTCACAACCTCAGATTGACACACATCGGCGTGGTCGAACAGCTAGAAGAATTGCAAAGCGTTCTCGATCGGGAGCACGTTACTATGGCAGCAAAACTTGAGATTCGGAAACGAGGGTTGTTAGAACAAAAAGGTATGTTTTACACAAAAAAGTCACGCGTAATATTTAACACAATAATGACAAAATCTTACAATTTAAGATTTACAGAGCAGTATAATGTTTAACAAATCCATGTCCGTTTTGATGTAGTCTCACATTTTATCAACTTTCTTCCTACTTTGACAATGTCTTCGTTCAGTGACGCTATGTCGCTTTTTATCTTTCATGACGTCATTACATTTGTATTCATCATATTCCATGTCTTGCAGAGAAACTCATGGAATCACTAGCTGAGTTCCCGATAGTGGGAGGTGAGTAGAATTGTACAGTACACAATTATACGATTTAGTACTATTTGCATGTGATTTGGCTTAAGATATTTAACACCATACAATTTTAACAGTGTTCTAACATCTTAAAGTCATCTTCAACAAGTTGATGGATCTATTTCATTGACACCTCATCAGAAAGCTGTACACTTATTGCAAAATCTTAACAAATATATCAATTGGGGATTCAGCTTACTTCTGTGCATGTAAATTCAGCATTGTTAAAACACTGTTAAAGTCTAAATGTATCTGCTCTCACAAGATTCTTCTCCTTCATGGCTGTAAGAAGAAAATAAACTTGGACAAAAGTTGGCAAACCAACGAACGACAATGAATTAAGAGGCTTATTCATTTTCTGCGCCCACATTGCAAAGAACCGTATTTTAATCAGCTGCGACCTGGACTTCATCCATGTGGCCTTTTCTGAAAAAATAGCACAATGACAATAATTTCTCTCATTATTGGATCGAATTTTATGAATGTTCTTTGAGACTTACATCTTTCTTTGTTTGTTTCCTTGTTTTAAAGTGTTAAATTTGTTTGTTTTTTTTTGCAGTCGAGGAAGATATGGCAGTGAAAGTGGAGACACATTGCTCGATACTGTGACAAACACCATAGAAAAGTGTTACGTAACACTTTCTTCTCAATGTCTTTCACATACAAACAGCGATCGCGGCATTTTATGTCTTCTAGGGAGTCAATGAACAATTGTCCTTAATAAAGAAAGGCTCTCTTGAAGTTCGTCACCGTAACACTTTCTTCACAAGGTCAATACGAAAAGATTGTACAGTGGATTATACCTTTCCTTCGGAGAAGCTAATCTATTTCAAAAGCTCGAGACGGCGATTTCAATTCTGTAAGTAGCCCTGTGTATCTATTGTCAACAATGGCTACACCAAAGCAATTAAACCACACCAAGCGAATGTATACTACAAGATTTTGACCAGTTCAGTATACAATTCGCGGGCGATAGTGAGTAGATATATATCGAAGGATGTACCCGTTGCTAAGGTGGTTTAGTTCTTTTATATCATAATATTAAATTGAAATTTTGACGTGAAATGTCAAAAGCGGAATTTTAGTTAGGAGGTAGTGCATTTTCCAATACGTTTATTTCCACGTCTCTCCCAATTAGATCGTAGTATCTGCGCCATCAATTTACAGGCATTATATAATCGATTATATTTGTTGAGCTTACAATATCGTCCAGTCGTTAACAAAGCTGATAAATAATGAGAGAGTCACTACAAAGTAAAACGTTTTGAATTCACTAATACTTGTCCCAAGTCGTACACTGAAGGAGGGGCACTGCAGTCTGAGAAAAATCTCAATTTAGTTATCAACTCAATCAACTATTATCATTGTGCAATATCGATGCCACATTGATGCTATCTGTCATTTTCTCGTATACAATCTTCTACCGTCCATCGTACGGCACTTTCTAGAAAACAAGCAACGTTATTGCATTGCCAGAACTGCACACGATGAGTCAATATTTGGACATGATTGTTTTTTGACAATTGTGAACTTTACTCGACTTCAAGTACTGGCCTGTATTGAATGAACTTTATGAATCAATCACGCGAGAATATGATACAAATATTGATAAGGTCTATCCTTCATTCGTAGCTGGCTTTCACTGTAAGCTCAACTACAAATCAATTGTTGGAGTCGACAATTTTATTAATTAAAAATATAACGTCACGTTACGAACGAGAGTTTCTGCAGTTAATTCATTGGTTGGGAAATGGACTCGACAACTTAACACCATCATAACACAGGATTGAACAAAGAAAAACCAACCTTCATATATACTTTCATCTCCTTCATAATTTTTTATTGGAAAGGTGGGAATGAATAATCAATTTTACCATAAACCTTTCACCTGCATGTTTTGGCCCAAAGTCAGGCTCTCACAGCTTCTCAATCGTTGGCTACGAAGAGCGACCTCGTCCTGCCCTGATTTTAAGACTATCTGGCGCGGCTCAGTACGCTGACTTTTGTCTTGGTACACATTGAACCCGATATGATTTGAGTTGACTTACATATAGCCAGACCGTTGAGGGCATCATGTGTAGGTCAGAGTTCACAAGCTGACACGCAAACTTTTGACTGTCGATCGACAGCTGCATATGTGCCGGGCCGCAGGGGTCTTTGAACGTTTTACTAGGTTCTGCACTTCCCCCGAGGCCTAAAGTAAAACAGACGTTTCGCCGCACATGCGACAGAAGTGGCTACAGCGGTATTTTTTGCACGGACGCACGAAGGAATGTCGACAGTCTAGGTTTGACTGTCCAGAGCGTCGATCAGAATACGTTGTTCTAAAGGAAATCGACCGATGTTCTAGGGGCAAAGGTAACACGTGGAACACACAGAGAGAGAGAGAGAGAGAGAGAGATGAGAGAGAGAGAGGAGAGAGAGAGAGGGAGGGGGGAGGTATGTGCGTTCGTGTGCATAATTGTCTACTAGGCGTCGCGACCGCCCACGCATTCCGAAGTCCAATTAGTCTATTTACAGCCATAGCTTATGTATTGAAATCGCACGATTACATCCGTCTATGTATCGTGTTTCCAGGAAACACATCCACTCGTAACAGAAACACAAACACTTAAAAATCAGACACAAATAAACCGAATTCCCCCTCAGAGGCCCATCAAGATATAAATACTCCCAGCTGTTGCACTCTTTCAGTCATACTGCCTTGTCAACCACGAGGTCAGCTGTGTGCGTGCTATGCGACCGGATACGAAGTGGCTTGAGGAGGAACCTTATTTTAGTTTTAGAGACAAATGTATGACGTTAATCAAGAACTAAGAATATCTGTATTAACCGGCTTATTTCTACAAAGTAATAGGCTAACTGTCTCAGATGACGATAACTCGATGACTCGAAGACAAGGAAGCGATGTAAAAACATGCTTAAATCATTAGTAAGGGGTAGCCCATTTGATTTCTGGGGGTGGGCTGGAGGAAATGGGTATGGCGACATTTTTTTCCTACCCAACCTGGCAGCAATTTTTTTTTCGAGAGGTTGCTTCAAAGCAATTTTTTGTCTAGTAGAGTCAAAGCAATTTTTTGCAAAAATACAAAATCACTCTTTAATTTTTGGTAAACAATAGAAACTCATCACCATAAAATTTACATTATTGTGATGCAAAATTATTGTTATGCAAAGTAGTCACCATTCTACCAGAAAATCCTGGCGAGAACACAGAAGCAGGTATACCTTTTTTGAGATCATTGTTTTTGTGTGAGATAGTTTAACTTTTTTTGAATGAAGATCAGCTTGTTTGTTGTTTCTTGCACGTTCGTGCAATATTTTGTTCTATTTGCATACATTTCGAGTAACAGTTCATGAACTGATTTGACTTTCGTGTGTATCACTTGAGTTGAATTAGTGTTTTATTTATCACACCTGGTTTTTAGGTCGACCACTCACCTGGCTAGTAAAAGGCCTGGTATTTCTTAGCAATGTGAATAGCTATTAGACAAACCTCATTGCTTACTTTTGAGCCGATATCTTACAATGTCTATTTTTCATTAATTTCGTTGTCATTTTCTTTAGTGTTGTTTTGAGACAATCTTTTCTGCAGCCGCTTGCCTAGTGGCTTTGAAAATTGGTTTAGAAGTAGATATTCTCTTTCAGTTTTGTATGATAAGGCAAAATTAGTCATTTTGGTCAAAATAAAAAAAAACAATTCTCAGAATCTGCTCATGATCTTTCTTTCTTTGAAATCTGGTTTTATCTGGGTATTCTTATTATGATGTTTAAAAATTATAGTAAATTATCAGTATCATAAATGTTTGGCAATTGTTATTATTTTTAGTCAACATTTTATTCCTTTAAAGCATTATTTAAATTGGAAAACGAGTTTAAAGTTAATATCTAACAGGTAGACATCAGTAGACTGTTAGAACAGTGTTTCACTGAGATTTACATGCTTTGTTCATTTTTCCTTATTCAAAAGTAGTTAAACAATGTTTGAAGCATTTGTTAAATTGTTTGAGTATATCACATTAATTGTCCATTTATTCTGTGATACTTTTTAAAGTAAGTGTTTATCTAAATACAGTAATATGTTTATTGTTTGTTCGGATCCTATCAGGAAGTTTACAAATCTTATCTTTTACATTTCCAGTTAAAAGTACGTCTCACAAAGGCAATGTCAACAAATGTGACTGAAGACTTGAGTTAAAGCAATTACACATCCAATGAATGTCACAAATCATACATATATACTGATGTATGAACAGTAGGTTATTTTCTTTTCTTCATTATGAAATATCTGATGAGATAGCATACAACATAACATTGACCATAAACGTATTTTTTGGCCAGTTGTTTTGTTTTCGAGTAAAATTTAAGACAAAGTGTTAAACTTTCATATACATATATCTATTAATAAAGTGTTACCGCTATACGATGAAATTTATTTGTTTATTGATTTCAATCTCTTTTGTAAACTTGACAAACATTCTCACGTTTATTCTAACACTGGCAGCATTGCATTTATAACACAGTGCAGTAGGGGAGTGTAGCAGCGGAATACAAGTACATTTTCATGCAAGTGACCTTGACTCATGCTACTGAGAAGAGGTTTCTGCTTCTATAGATACCCAAATTGCCGCCCTGGGCGGCAGCATAAAAGACAATATAATTCTGGTTTCAAATATTCTTGTTAAAAAATGTCGCCCTAGGCGGCAGCTGCAGAGAACACTGCATGCTGGCCTACCTTCCATTGGTGCTGTAACCTCCACAAATGTAATAATCTCCACGTAATATCAACCACAAATGTAAT
The DNA here is from genome assembly GCF_041260155.1 of Ptychodera flava. Classification (NCBI taxonomy): domain Eukaryota; kingdom Metazoa; phylum Hemichordata; class Enteropneusta; family Ptychoderidae; genus Ptychodera; species Ptychodera flava. The sequence goes on from NW_027248281.1 coordinate 10,627,612, forward strand.
AAAAAAGTCAACCATTAATGTAAAAACCCGTAACCACAAATGTAATAAACAAATTAACCATAAATGTAATAAAACTCAACCATAAATATAATAAACTTGAACTTACATATGTGATCATTTGTTTATCAATGCCCTGAATAAATAATAACTTTAATAAGACTAGTGTAATGTTATTGCATACTTTCCTGAAGCTAGGTTTCCTTGCCGAATCACAGAATAGAATACTTTGAGAACGTTACGCTATCAGAAAACGGCAAGGTACTGATCAAACCGTTAGACAATGGAAGTGGAACACCAGTTCTAGACACTGATAATTACATAATAAGGAAGCGTCAAAATAACTCGTCAACCAGTGATACCACACAAAGTTTATGACAAATGACTCAGAACAAATTACAGAGAAATATACAACCTTATAACAGAAACTTACGATACAAAACATATTGACGAGAACATCCATATTTAAATCAAGTAAAAATAATACGAACACTACCTTGAACACAGTAGAACAAAATTAGACATTCTAACATCCCCAGTGAAGGAACAAACATCAAGTGGGACAACATAGGAATACAGACAATCTATTGATTATTCCACATAATTTATCCACTGAAGACGAATTTGAGGCGACTGATTACGGCAAATTTCGAAAAAAATGGCGTTAAAGGATCGTAGTGTTATACAGTCTCCTCCACTCAGGAGAAGACACTGCAATGACATTCATATTACGGCTGTGTCTCGCCATAGACAATCAGTTCTGTACACAAAATAGGGAAACATAAAATACACTTTCAAATCTACAAAACACACTAAACGCAAACAATTAAGATATGAATAATGTGTGGAGTTGCTTTCCTTATTACATAGATAAATATTTAAGAGCTAATTACTCAATTGCACAAAATTAAAATTATTACATTTATGGTAGATAAGTATTACATTTATGGGTGATTTTATTATTACATTTATGGTTACCATTTATTACAATTGTTGTTGATGTTTTATTACATTTATGGTTGAGTTTTGTTACATTAATGGGTGATATTACATTTATGGTTCAATTTTATTACATTTATGGTTGATATTACATTTATGGAGATTATTAAATTTGTGGAGGTTACAGGTGCATCATCAGAGCACAATTTCTTGAACTTTCTTAGAAGCAACTTGTTTTCCTTTTCCAGCATTTAGCCGGCAACAATATTTTTTGGAAAGTCCTCTAGCCTCTCTCCCCCCCCCCCCCTCGAAATCAAATGGGCCACTCCTAAAGAGAAGCCACTGACCACATGTCATGTCAGAACATTAATTGTGGAAATCTGACTTCAGAATTTGAGACGTTGAGAAGCAAGCGATGATCCGGAACGCTTGGAAACATCCTTGATAAAGTTCGGCGTTTTATTTTAAGCATTTTTAACAGGGATGTACACTGGAGTAGTCATTGGCACTGGCCGGGGTCTCTGGGCTTTCATTGCAGATTGATTTGCATCTGAATAAACCATTGGTCCGGGGGCGGGGGTAGCTGACCCGCACGAGTGACCCCTAGTTCACGGAAGCATGAAGGGCGAATATACAAGGCAAAGTCAATTTTTTAACTGCGACTTGACCATCACACAAATTGAAGTGGTATGACTTTAGTGACAACGAATTTCTGTCTGCAATGGCGAATATCAAGTCGAACTGGAGTCTTTGGCTGATTCTGTTGAGCGGTAAGTTTCTAGCTCTGGTGGCGTATTTTCAGAGTGGTCATTTACAAATCGATACGTCAACACCGTGTCTGTGTGACTAACAGCGACTGAAATCACCGCGTTCCTGTAAAGCTAACGTCTAAAGTAGGCCACCCCGATGGTAATGTTGAGGTCAGTGCTTAAAGCGGCAAAATTGTGGACAGACAACATTTCAAATTACCATTCAAATGCCGTAATGATCACTCCCCAGTCTAACCGCAACAAGGAAGTTAACCATAGCAAAAACCACAAAACAACATGGCTGCCGGATCAAGGCATAGTACTCATGTCAGTCATCTGTGTCATTATAGTACAGTAGCATTCGCATCGTCTTTAGTGTAACGTAACATATGTGACATTGTATCGCCCGTGTACATATTCGAAAGTTTACAACACTCGCATGACTCAAATGACATTTATTTTAATGTAGATTACGACATATTAACGACAGTAATCAAACGTGACAGAGACGATAAAATTATGGTTCCCAACATAGTTGATGTTAAGAACAAACACTGAAAAGCAAGGGACAATAACTATGTTTTAAGCCAACGAATTCAAATTTGAAACCAAGTTTATTTTTCGTGTGTACAACGAGTAGTTTCCTTGTTGACTGAAGACAACCAACCATTTACAGTACCCCGGATACGATTGTGCGTGGGTGGAGTGGAGCGGCTGTTGTTAATTATGTCCTTTAATAGAAGACTAAACGAGTCTTGACGTGGCGGTAAAAGAATCACCACATTCGAGGAAGAGGAACATGAAGTTTCTCCTGTTCGCAGCAGAGCACAATACAGTCAGAGACAGGGTTGAGTCTGCAGAGAACAAAAACGCATCAATAGTTCAGGCTAAACCTGGTGACCAGATATCGATTCTCTCGCAGTATACGGTTCGCTTTACAGCTTCTGAAGTTTTCTCTCCATAGATGCACTTTGCATATTTGGTAATCTTGCCCTTAGGCAAACGTGTTGCAAGGGGCAATAAACCGAGTTGCAAACATTACAAATGCGGAATAAAGGGAAGTTCTGGGGTGCTGTGTATTCACCGTACGATTCTGAGTCTAAGCCTAAAGCAGCCATTCACCCCGGCCGTTGTTACGTTCACTCAAACCGTGACATGACTTTATAATGAACTGTCTTAAGGTAGTATGCACCTCGAAAGTGAAAGACTTAAACTTTTGCTCTAACTTTCCTCAAGGAATCTTTCAATCATTCTCTTTCAAAATCAAGAATAAAAACAGGGGGTCACCATGCAAATTTTGGTACTAGAGAAACAAATTACCCAAGATTTACCGATATTAGAAATTCAAAATGGCCGCCATCCCTGTGGTAACACTTTGGAGAAAAATAAAAATTTTCGAATTTCGAAAAACTAAGCCGTGAAAAGTTTTCTTTCACCAAGAGCTTTAAAATGAATCCCCACATGTGGTATATCACAAGAGAATTGTAAAAGTTTGAGAGTCCGAATGTCTGTCCCCGAGGGGCGTTCTACCTTAAAAAGTCATTGAAAGGCTCTTATGGCTCTGCGCAACAAGGACTTCCGTAATAAGTGATAATAGGATATTTATGTCATTGCCTTAAAAGTACGTGAACGTAAATCTGATTTTGAGAAACAGAATACATAGTAAGTTTTAGCATAGACCCTCGAGAAAGTTTTTCTCGAGAGTCTATGGTTTTAACATGGAGCTAGAAACGGAGATTGACGTCAAATCGAGGGTCAATTCGAAGTTTAAAATATTCTACTGTTTTACGATACATACGTAGGGAGGCTATTTATTTTATTTATTTATTATCAGCTTCGACATGATGTCAATCCAATTATCCGAAACTAGTTCCAATCGTGTTGCTTAAATTTAAATCATACATACCAATAAAACGCTTAGCAAAAAGACACAGTCATTTACTGTGGTTTTACGACTTATCCGGACACCAAACTTGCTAATTACCCAGCAACTTCGCTGATGATATTGAGACTTTGATCAGTAATTACCAAAGCACTTTGGTAATTCACCTCAAACTTGATACTTGATCTGGCTGCAGTAACTCCATGGGTGGCAAAAGTGTAAACACAAAATTGACATCTCAGTGCATACGGTGATACCATAAACCAATTTGAGACATGAGTTTGCACTCAAAGTTTTCAACAGTGTAACCATACAAAAAATTGCTGAACAAAGTGATGAAAATGGCACAGGACAAATACAACTTGCATGGCAGTAAACCTGCCCACTGCACCAAAAAGATTTCTGTAACTTCAATGGACATCATGCCTGATTGAACAGTCCTACTTTAATACTTTTTCCGCTCAATTCGTGCTGGTTTAGGCACAATCATTGAACACCACTCAAACTTTCAATCTCTTTCCTAAATCGACTTACACCTGAAGAAATTGTAAAGGAAGCTAGAATACAGAAAAGATTTTCAATCTCTCTATCTTCATGAACGGGCATTCTTCGATCACATTTATGCTGATAGACAACCATTGACAAAAGGCAGCAAACCTCAGCAACGATTCCGAGCTAAACTGACACAGTATTTCATATCCCTGCATCAAATGAAATTGAAAACACAATCCCATCAGTGACATTTGGTAAAATTTTCACATGAATCATATCTTGAAATTTAAAAAGTGAAACAAAGACGTCTTGTACTTTGCCGATCAACAGCACAGTGTGAACTGTGAAGTGGCATCTGCATTGCCTGCACGTAAAAGCAACTCAGTGTACTCAGTATCAAATGGTCTGCATCTTATGAAAACAACTGGCAGTGAAAGTTGTAATAGTCACCGGTAAAAACTCTTCACAGATGAAAGGATAATTGCTTCAAAAGAATGAAACTGCAGATTTTAGAGGAGGAAAACCAATGGCGGGTGCGTGGAGTGGGAATATTCTATTTAGGTGACGGAGACGGAGTGTCATAGGATTAAATAAACTGGATAATGTAGGATTTTCCTCACAATGCTGTAACAGGAATTCCAATGTCAGCTTGATTTAACGTTAGTAATAGTATTTCTGCTCTGACAAGTAATTTGACAAACTCTAACGACCCATTATACTCTCCTAACCTCTCCGTAGTTGAGTTTTACATGTAACACGGATTAACAGCACACATATACATATGTTGGTTTTACTGAGGAATGCTGTTCAGTGGAATGCCAACCCCTGTCACAAATTAGTTTATGGCACTAGTATGATACTTATCAGTGACTTTGTATACACATTGTGTACCCTATGGAGCACTCATGCAGCCAGATCAAGTATCAAGTTTGAGGTGAATTACCGAAGTGCTTTGGTAATTACCGATCAAAGTCTCAATATCGTCAGCGAAGTTGCTGGGTAATTAGCAAGTTTGGTGTCCGGATAAGTCGTAAAACCACAGTAATTCTCTCCTATAGCTCAAAGAGAGCAAACTCGTCCTATGACTAGTACTATACTCGGTAATACTACGGACAAGGGATAAATACAGTTGAAGTTTTATTTCAGAGGAACAGGTGTGGCCACACTGTACGTTAATAAGTCCCAGCATGCGGTTAGATATATTGATGTGCTTATTCCAAGACATATTGGAAGAAACTTCAACTCCAAGATCACGGATGCTGTCAACTTTTTCTAAGAGAACTTTTTCCATTGTACTGCTATTAACTAAAACGTAGTAAAACGACACTAAAATACTGCACTACTGTCGAAAAAACGGCCTCGTGATATGTATGGACCAAATGACATGTCACTATGAATGCATATTATGACTTAGCAATTGACAGAAAAACACTGACAATACTTATGGCGGCCATTTTACAATCACTCTTGATTGCAGACATGAACGGTGAAAATCCTACATAAAAGGTCATTTCACGAAATAAGCCTAAGTGTTATTTTATTGTTGATAAGCGTGATTATACAGAACCAACATTTCCTATGGAATATCCTTAAAGTTTGTTTTCAAAAGTGTACACTTGATTTGATTTCGCCGCCATTAACAATGAACATTTATTTTAACCTTGCTTTTTCTGGTCATTGAAATTCTTGTAGTACGTAAGTGTCGAAACAATTCTCGGCGTTTTCTTGAGTGGGACAACGTTCATTTCCGATGCTCGGCTCCGTGTTATCAATTTTCGACGAATATCTATTGCTCCAGCTCGTTCGATCCAAGAATAAGCATGTGTTCTTACTCTTTATTGTTTTGAGCAAAATCTAATTACCTTGCATTCCAGCAATGTTACTTTATGACAGTCAATAAGTAAAACAAGCTATTAAAGAATAAAGAATGCAATTTGAATTAGCCGTTGCGATAGCATGTTAACCTCAAGATTACACATGTATGGTAATGTTTAGTCACGTTATGCAGGTAATTTCATTTTAATTTTGCTGGAAGAATATTTTGTATTTCTTTCTGCACTGTACCGCAAAGGTCATTTAAGGTCATGACCGAGATCAATCGGAGTGCCTATAGTATAGCCCTGCTCTCATTCTACACAAGCTGTTGGTCCATAGCTGTGGTGTTTTCGGACGGGATTCCTGCCTTTTACAGGCTGCTTTTGACTTTTACGTTTTTAACCCCGCCACCACAAGTCAAAACCAGCCCGCAAAAGGCAGGAATCCCGTCCGAAAACACCACAGCTATGGCCCCACAGCTAATTCCACACCTGCACCATATACCGTATCGACGTCAACACACGCGTCATACCTGCCTACAGCCAGGCAGCCGCGTATGCAAAAGCATGGGCGCCAATCTCTGGAACTCAAACACATTGATCACAGTGATAATTTAATAATGGCTTCAACCGATTCCATATTGCACTCTGCAAACTTGAACGATAGAGACTGACAGCCAGTTTCACCTCGCTTATCATTAATGAATGATAGTTTATGTAACAGTGCAAAAATACATATTTGCTTGACCAACATATGGCATAACGTGAATTAAGAAATAGAAAAGTCAGGTATACACACTCGGGATTGCTTTTTACCAACGCGCGGGAATTCAACTTATAGTGTACATGCCCCATAAGGTGAAGGTATCTGCTAAAGTGCAGGCTGCGGGTTGCGGGCTGCGGGCTGTGGGTTTCTAGAATTATGGCTAGATTTCTAATATATGTAATATGGCATTTAGTATATAAGAAATAAAACCTTTAGAAGGTGTCTATTATCAATAATCATGATCAGGTCTATCGTACAGTATCCCTATTCCTGCCAAGTCCATATTTCACCATCAGGTCAAGATGGTTAAAATTAATGAAACACAACTATATGGTGTATTTTAACATAATACTGTACATTTGAAGGCTGTTGAAAACATAAATGCTGTAAACTTGATTTTTTGGACTAAAGATGCTATAACTGACCAAACCAAGTGGGTGAAAATACGTCATGTTTCTGAAAAAATCTGCTAAACTAAAAGCGGCGATTCCGAGGACCAATTTATTTATTCCGAGCTGCCTGGCCATTACAAATAATTAGGGATCTGAAATCACTTTTCTTTCTTGCCATGGATGTGAGTGAGAAATAATACCAGACTGACAAAAAATTCGCGCCTCGGAAATGTCGCCAGTTATCGCAGAATGTAAACTGTTACATTCTGGTATCAGGCCATAGGAAGTAAATTCTTTGTAATGCATGTATTCACAATTCGTTTCTAGGGCAACACATACAGAAAATAAACAATGCCTACTTAAATGCAATGTGTACGGAAAGATTTTACTTAAAAAGCGTAGAAGTGATGTGTATTTAAATGCCGTGTATTTTTCATGAAATCTTTAAACAGAAAAAGACGTACAACAAAGGACTTAGTTTACTTTGCCGTTTCGGTTCACCCGAGGTCGCGACCGCAGAGAACGACATTCCGCTAACATTTTACGCGACTGAGAATTTCAGCGGGAAAACACGCCGGTGCGTTGACTTATTTTCAGAAATCGATCTAATAGGAATATTTTTGGATTAGTTTGTGTTCTGCAGCTCTCAATAATTCTGTATCTCCTAATATCATGCACGTATTCTATGACTTGCACCTGCAGTATGGTAGTCGCTCCATCATGCGGCATTTGATCCAGTGTGACTATGAAAAGTTTCCTAGGACGATAATCGTGTTCACAACAATAAAATAATTTTAAATGGCATTGAAAACGATTTTGAAAATTGTGCTTTTATCGGCGGTTGAACTAATCTGAAGTGTGAGAAGGGCATGGCATTCTATGAAAAAGTAACAAATTATTAGGCGTGTCAAGTTTCAACGAACTGAAGTTCATCTCCCAGTTCATCTGTGCTGTCAACGATCCGAAACTTACTTTTAAACTATCCATCCTAATCATAACATAAAAAGTTAATATAGCGAGTTGTTGTGAAATCTGTCTTGTGTTCATATTATTACTCATCCGTGTTCAGTCATATCATTTCGAAAGCTTCGATAGGCATTGCGCTGTGCAACTGCGAATGTTGGATGGGAACTGGACTATTCTGATGTTTGTGGCGCTTTACCAGATGTAAGCTGAAATAACGGCATTATTCAAGAAGTTCACGGCTTTTATTCCATAAACAAATACATCTAGAAACTATTTTAGCATTTATTCTAACTACTGGCGAAAATGATACAAAAAACACCCACATTTTTTCATGCCCGCAACCCGCAGCCCGCAGCCCGCATAATAGCGCATCCTTAAGGGGTAAATGTCTAAAGTAATTGTAGTGTACTGCGTGTTCGCATTAATCCACTTATTCATCACATCATCAGTGTTTGGGTCTGGCAAATATCGGCTACTGTCTTCGTTCACACTTCCCTATTTCGCATTCACATCAATCACGTGATCAAGCCAAAGTGCGACTCACAAAAGAAGCGAATAATGCCTAAAAGAAAATGGACAGTAGGGCTTTTGGTTTGAGAGAGTTTATTGACACGACCTAGGGTGACACAAAGTCTGCATCACATCATAAAAAGCAAACTACATGTAAGGAACAATAAGCTGCTGACGATTATTGTACATATGCAGTCAACCTTATAAGCGTCCCGTTGTGCGGCAAGTCCTAGAACCGCCACTGTATCTCTCCCTCTCGGTGACTCGTAAATTGAAATGTCTTGACAAAAAGAGGATGCGAAACAAGTCACAACATGATAGAGTTTCAACTCTGCCACCAGATTTCGTCGTATCAGCATATGTCAGTTAATATTTCTTTCCATGCATAGATCGTGTTGGCCTACGGTGATACATCCTGTTGACCTAATCACCTTTGAACCTTGAAGGTCGCACACTCTTTGATGTAATGACAGGATCCTGTACGTGATAAATCTGCAGCCAACACAAGTCATTGTCTCCAAGGTTTACGCACCAACACACTGTACAGTATGCCTGTATAGTCGCTACTTCTGGAGTGAAAATAACACCATGTGCTTGCTATGGTAGCTTGCATCTATTAACCAGACTATCATTTCAACATATAGGAAATACATGTAGTGTTAGTCGTCTTGCTAGTGCGCCAAAAGACCAACCCAATTTTCCCCAATTGTATTGACAGAGGGATATCGGCCATTTCGATGCACAAATATCGTAGATTTTAGCAGAGTGATTTTGATATCAAATTATGTATAATTATTCCGAAGGACAACATTTGTAGTTTCTTTGCTTGAAGTTGTAGCAAAATGGTTCATTTCCGGTGCGCGCACATTACCCTATTAGCAATATTTATCCCTGAAACAACGACAGAAGCAGATTTTCAATCGCTCTCAGATTTTCAATCTTGTGATCACAGAAAATAAATACTACTTTTTACTATTTGTACTTTCTTCTGAAAAAGTTGTGCATTTTTTAGTGCAATGCTAGTGAAATGATACAATTTATCTGTAATTTTACATACATTGTATGCTAATTCGTGAAGGCAAATGACAGGAATTTTACACACAGTCTATTTTTGTCACTAGTTCTATTTATTGTACTAGAGTTCACATAATATCTGCCTGTTTGCATCAACTAGGTATCTTCGTCTCGGGTGGTGCTTACACGAGCATGCCGAATGAAACTCTGGTAATACAAGTAGGCAAAGATGCAACTCTTCAATTTAATTCAGAAAAACTGAACGTACCCTCGGAAAATGTGACAGTTACATGGAAAAAACGAAATGGAAACAATGACTGGGAAATTATAGCACATCGCTCTCCTCCTGACACCGTGGGTTTGACTGAACCAGAGCGTTTCGATCTGACCGGTGACTTTTCACTTACCATATTTGATGTGCAGCCGTCTGATGAATGCCTTTACAGATGCATCGGGACTTACAGGAACCAACACGGTTACGAAACATTTGGAAGATTTGTACAACTCAATGTCACAAGTAAGTAGGAGGCACTCCCATTTGTTAACATTTTTAAAGCACATTGTTTTAATGCCAACAGTCGATATTTGACGTGGCGACTGCGCGCGGATCGCGAGATAGCGATAAAAACTTGTCATTTCCCGAGCGTATTTTTCACATCCCGAAGTTTTACGATAGTTTCTGATTTTGACCCGAAATCTCCCGAAGGTTTGTTGTTGTGTTGATTGACGATATTCTAGGGAGTCTACAATAAGTTCGAACGACGTAATTAATTTACTTCCCACTGCAAATACTTTATATACAGCATTATGCCTTTACCTCAGGTAATTTTTTTAAAACTTCTCCTTAGGTTTTGTCGTTTTCATTATTCTAAATCAGTTGTATTATATTTTTAACCTATACCATATAAACATCAGTTTTTTCGTGTCAAATATTAGCCGCCTCCGATGACTACATTTTGTCGTCTGCCACACAGTACGCCGCGCGCGTGGTATGCGGCTGTGCGTACCATGCGGCGGCCACTATTTATCAACCGCACGTAACTGTGCTAGTCACCTATGCGAATTCTGGTGGAATCAGCAAAAAATTGTTTTTCATTTTTACGCCAAGTCAGTAAGACTCAGCATGCTCCCACGAGGCATGACCGATCACCGACGCCAGTGGTACTGTGGCGTACAGCAGCGTAAGCGTAGACTTGAACTCCATAGCTTAGTTGACAATTGCCCCAGTGCCGAACGTTCGATGTTCGGAAGCTGAATTTAGGTGGGCCACCGGAATTCAAACTTTTACTTTTTTGAAGACATGTTTTTATCGATATCTCGCGATCCGCGCGCAGTCGCCACGTCAAATATCGACTGTTGGCATTGAAACAATGTGCTTTAAAAATGTTACCAAGTGGGAGTGCCACTTTAAGATAAATTTCGAAAATAGGGGAGGTGATTGAGCTTGCAATTATAGTAGGACGCATATCTGGATATGGTATCACTTCAAGATTAAGTTTGGTGAATCGTTATAAAACTTAAAAAACCGATGATAAAAAGTGAATGTAACAATATTATTCTATAAAATATGTAAATTATTTGATCATTATTGAGTATGTGGCATCTTGGCGTCTGCATGCGCTGGCAATATTTTACTGTGTCAGCTTCATCATTGAAGTTGTAGGCTGCCAACTGACCATTACGGGAGCCGTCATTATTTACGGCCTGGGGAGTGTCGTAGGAATCTGGGGGTGGGGGTCACTCAAGAATTCAAAGCGTCAAGGAGGTTGTTCAAAATGTTGAGAGGAAGAAAGGGGGGGGGGGGGGCTACTCAATGTTGATCCAAAGCATTAAGTTCAGTTATGAAATGATGCACAAACAATAGAAGAATGAACAACATAATATTATAAAGTGGTACTATTTTATAAAAACGTGGTACAAATTGCCATATATGTATGCCAAGTATATAGACTATCATACCAAATGAGTAATTTTTCATTATTTTCTAATAACAATTGGTATTCTTGCCTGATCAAGCATAAGAAATATCTACTCTCTATTCTATAGGGTACTGATTAATTGGAAGAATGTGTAAAGAAAGTATACAAAATATTAGATTGCCTCAATAACAAGCCATCTTTCAGTGCAATAAAATAATTTCTCATAGTCTAAAAATACCTTAGAAATAGTCATTTCTTGCATGTTTCAACCATATGTAAATTTAATCTTTACATTAAATTTTTGGTTTTCTATCTCTTGTTTATTTTCTCTGTCCTCTTTGACACAGGTTTTGGCAGACTCTTGATAAACACCATATTGCAGACACTAACTTTTTACATTCTATATTAATAAAATCCATAAAATGCATGCATTCTGTGCGTTCAAAGGATTATCTGATAAATTATACTTTACTGTCATAAATGTTAAATATAAAGAGGAGGTCATGGAAGAATGATCTAAGCAGATACCGTAATTAGTGTACAGGATCTAGGATAAAACCGAACTGTTGTAAATTCATCTTTTATTTTTACATAAACATGTATTTTAATTGACTAAAGTTAACCATTTTGACTTTTAACGATGCCGTATTATCAAGATTTTCATAAGAAGCCGGAGAAATTTCACGGCTGGCGAGGTCATTTTTCTGGCAGTAAATCTCAAAGTTCAAACAAACAATAACCATTGACTACGAAAAATACTGACCCTGACAATGGGTCCATTAGTATCGTTTACAGAAATGTAAGATTTTGAAAATGACAAATAAAATCGCAGATTTCCATTCCTGCATATTCTTTGATCTGCAATACCATGCAAACTGATACCGTTTTTAACAGGCGCAAAATGTATTGTCATTGTTTGATTGTTAAATATTGTGACTCACACACTGATCATGCAAAAAATGTTTTAAAAATATCAGTGTTCAACGTCATTTTAAAAACGTTTTACCTGGTCAAAAATAAATTGAAAACACCTCTCAAATTGCAACATTGCACATATTAATTTCTCAAACTTCTCGATGCAACAGGGGGTTACTCGAAATTTTTGAGTTTCCAATGAAATTACTCCGACCCCCTGACAGGCCTGTAATAATGACGGCTCCCTAAGTGTAGGCTATTTTGATACGAAAATGGACGGGTTCATGTCATATTATAAATTAAACAGCATTTTGGATCATATTATCGATTCACTTAATTCGATGTACGAGGAAGTCCATCGCTGTCAGTTTCTACATTTTCAGTTTCCATGGTGACCTGATTGAAATAATTCATTAAAATATACACTTGAGTTCGCCTATTTTAACCCCAGCAAGTCTGAATCATATATGCCTCATCATAAACGTCAGTAAAAATGTTAATTTTCTTATGATACGTCTATGAAAACCTATACAATGATATCACAAAATTCTCGCCACAACACTGAGTTCTGAAGTGACATGTATAGTCCTGTAAGTCATGAGAGATTTTATGTGAGATAAAATCTTTAGTCTTCCAAATCATTCTTTTGTACGCAACATTCTCCAATATCTAACTAGACTAGATCTTTTGGTGAAAATGCCAGATTCTGAATGACATAAAGTAGTATATTTTGCGTTGTTACACACATAGCACACTCAGATACCCAAACAAAGAAGGTCCACTTTGACCAATTATATGGATAGCGTATTCAAAAGTCAAGTAACGGTATCACTAAACACTGTTTCTTACACGGCCAGGTCCGATAGAAGACCTGCGTATATACTCCGAGAACAACACAGATGCGTTGTACCAAAGCATAGTATGCGAGGCGACAAACGGAAAGCCGGCAGCGTCACTCTCCTGGGTTATCAGTGGAGAAGAATTCGTCAGCGGTAATCGAGATTTTAAGATCACTCACGACCAAGATGACGCAGGGTATGGAAGAACCACCTCCAGAAGTAAACTGACTTTCTTTCAAAATTTTGATAGGCAGGAAATCAGTGTGGATTGGTATCGCTAAGCAGCCAAGCTTTAGGGAGAATTCAATATCGACAGAGGTGGAATTTGAATCCCTTGTGGAAGCATCAACAGGTTCGTATTTATCATCAATGTAGTAATATGGTGGCGCTCTAGGGGTCGTAATAGTACTCTTGAACCCCGATGGTGAGTCACCGAAATTTATGTCGTAAAGAGGCCATGGATTTACGACGATACTCGGAATAACGTGCAATCACATAACACATTTAGTAGAACTAAGTCTTCACATAGATAACTTTTAGTCCGGTACAGTAAAGGAGTTGATTACTTACCCTGGTAAGAAGATCAGTTATTGTTTTTGCCGATGAACATGTACAGGAATTGATAGAAACTGTCGTCAGAAATAAATCGTCATACGCATTTTGCCTTTGTCATTCTGGTCCCTGATCACGCCCAAATGAAACATCCCGAGATAATCTAAGTCAACTAACTGAATAGAGATCGTAAGAAATGGTCATAAAATTTACCCTACCTGATGAAAATCCTTCTCAGCCGATGATTTATCACATCTTTACAATTACTATTTTTCCATTCTACATACAGAGTCACACCTTTTGACTTCAGGACAAAAGATTGCCACGACAACGTCTCCCACTTATTCCAAACGTATTTCTCAGATGAAAGAGATGGTACCATGGATCGCGATAACAACGTGTGTAATAATGCTTGCAATCATGATTTCAATAATTGCTGTGGCTGTTTCGTGCCGTAGACGAAATTCGTCTGGAAATGTAAGTGTAGTTGTTTTTGCTTTTAGTAGTTCGAACAGAATAACGGTAGTGCAGCATTCCATTGCGGCCATAGGGTATCTCATGCACTGTAAAAGTAAATTACTATTGGTATATGCAGACCGACATCAGTCACTGCTGGTCCTTATCACCAACAGTTACATACTGCTAACAATTACCGGAAAGGTTGATTATTGCATTGGTTCAAGTTCAATAAGCACTTTAAAGGATAAGATATGAGACACTGTCAGTCCATTGTAGCATCTACTGAATCTAACATGTAAGAACAGCATAGTACACTACTTCTGCCAATGTTTATTCTTCAAAAACAACCATTGGCAGAACACCTTTAGAATGATTTCTTTCGATGATTGTATCGTATATTTATAATACGCAGGTGGTAAATATCGAAAACAACAGTAACGATAAACTCGCCGAACAGCAAACAATATTGACACTGTTGTGCAGATGGCAGAACCTGGAACAAGGACAGAATTACTGGAACCCGCACCTCATCGTTCTCACTCTAGAGATTCAGGTTACGTAGAACACAGCAGGCCTTCCACCGAAATGACCTCACCAGAACAGGGCAATGTTTTGGCATACGTGACTCAGACTGAAAATCACACAAATTGGACATCTGCTGAGGAAGGCAGTTCCTTGGTCGAATTGAACATGCCTGAAGATGATGTTATATCGACTACGTCAAATAGTACCACATCTAGCGAGGAATCATTTAGTGATCGCCCTCTAGCATCTGACTATGTGCATGCAGAACTGGACCGTGAAGTATCACGTGACAATGTCCAAGTAGGTTTACAGATTGGTGAAGGACATTTTGGTAGAGTCTGTAAAGGATGCCTTAAACTCAAGGCAAGCAGGAACAAAAAGAAGTGGCATCAAAATACTGCCAGGTAGGTTGTTAAAACCCTGCTCTCACTATTAGGTCACTGCTTCTGTATCACATTATGACTGAACATGCTAAGCATTATCTCGATTTCAGCTTGAGACAGAGTACGCAAGTAGCAGTGCAGTCTGTTCTCGTCTTCCGTCATGATTTTCCTATGATATCATTTGTGTACATCTTTTCGTTTCCAAGACGCAGTATTTGCACTTAATATTGAGAGAAAAAGCAGTCTTGGGGGATGGTCGCCAGATTCAGATGTCACACGATCGTTTCTGATCGTCAGCGAACGTCCTCTAAAGTGTGTAATGTTGTGATTAATTCTTGGTGGCGGGGTCCACAAGAAGCCTGTGCCACATATGATCACTTGACTGAAAGTGGTGTAACGCGCGTATGTATGATTTGGAACGTAAATTAAGGATGCAGGACCAGTAATATGGTGTTTGTTCTTCCAAACAACGAATTCTGTGCAAAAACAACTTTCAGTGTAATATCGTACTAGACGGTGTGATTTGTGAGACGAAAAATTTGTGTCACACTGATCACCTGAGTCGCGTCGGTTTTCATTCAAAAATATCGAAATGGCATAATTTTGCTCCGTCCTCGAAGTTCAATGATAATCAATTTTTTACGCTCCCATATATGCATATGTATATATGCAAATGGCAGGTATTCGTATAAGGTGGGAAAATGGCGTCTGTGTGTATGTATGTAAGTATGTATGTCTGTCAGTCCGTCCACATCAAAAACTCCTAAACCATAGCACCTACTGTCCTAGTATTTGGTGTACAGGTGCACCTAGGGACGGAGATGTGAATTTGTTCAAATGATCATGTCAGTGCCAAAAATATGCAAATGAGGGAGAAAAAGGAAAAATCCTGCAAATGGCTAAAACTCAGTAAGCATTGGTCAAATGTGGTTGAAACTTGGTATGCAGATTTTTTTAGGTATTCTAATTATGTGTGCAAAAATTGGGATGAAATTTGCATGTTTGTATTTTTAGGGTATTTTTTCCGTTTTTAGTCAAAAATCTTGTTCTCTGAAATCGCTCGTCTGAATGCTATGAAACTTAATATTCATGTTCCTCAGAATGACTTCAGTCATGCTTGTACAAATTGTATTGATATTGTCATATTTGTAATTTTGGGGCAATTTTCCCAATTTTTGATAAAAAATTTTTTAATCCAAATACTGCTGATTTGATAGCTTTGATACATGTATTTGGTATACAGGTATCTAAGATTAATCTCAATATAATGTATTGAAGGTATGTTGAAACTGGCAATTTTTTTTTATTTTTAGGGCAATTTTTGCCTTTTTTGGTCAAAAATTTTTTCTCCAAAAACTTCTGATCTGGTAGCTTTGATATCTAGTGTACAGGTTCCTAGGGTTTATGTTGATTAGATATATTTAAAATTAGGATGAAATCTGCAATTTTGTATTTTGGGGGGCAATTTTTCTCATTTTTGGTCAAAAAATTTGTTTCTCAAAATTTACCAGTCTGATTGCTTTGATATTTAGTAAACCGGTCCTTAGGGTTTTTGTTAATAAGATATATTGAAATTAAGTTGAAATCCGGAATTTTGAATTTTTGGGGCAACTTTGCGAAACTTTCAGTTTTACTGGGATATCTTTCATTTTGTATTTTTAAGATTTTTTTGGTAATTTTATACCTACTGGAACTAAGAGTATATAATGTGGTGATTTAGTAAGCATTTGATATGGTAAACTGTATTTGGTGTTGAAATGCGGTAAAAAAATCCTGGCAGATTTTGAAAAAATTCCAAACTAATGCCAATAAAAAAATTCAGCCAGAGAAGGTTTGACAAAAAGAAAAGGTGAGAGAGTGGGGAAAAAAGAATGTACAATGGATCAGATACAAACGATTATGTACCTCATCGATCTTCCAGACACCATCCCTTATCAAATGGTCCACCCCGATGTATTTTTGTGCACAATTAACCATGCAGTGTATTTTAGTTTAAGATGTCAAGTTAGGTAAGGATTTGAAAGGAATAGTCCAGTTCACCACAGTTTAACTTTATCTCTTGTGTCATCATCCTTGTGTAATTGGTTAAGTTTGTAAGTTGTTCCAGATGTGGATGTACCAGCTGTTCTGGAAGAAAAAAATGTTTACTTTTTCCTGTAGGGTTTCTGAGTTGATGATTGTATGTTGAATTTCTCCATGTATCTGGTGTATGGGCAAAGAGTAAACATTGGTTGCATGTCATGTATTTCAGTCTATGTCAAATATTGTAAATGAAAAATCAAGAAAAATAACTGTGTGCTTGTAAAAGATAACATATTTGTCAATACATAAACTGCCTTGCAGATTGATTGTCTTAAATATTATCACAGAAGTAGAAAAGGAAAAGAAACTAATCAAATTGCTGTAACATATCCACTCTCAGTCCCTGTATAGGCCTATACTTAACTATTTTATCATTACATTCAGCTGTTGTTACATCTTTATCACTCTCCATGGGCCAAGGCACACTTGGGGTCAATGTCATCACTCTGTGCCAGTCTGTGTATGTCAGTCTGTCTGTATATGTATGTCCATGTTTCATACAATTGTTGACTTGTTTCGATCACTATATAGGAGCGAACAGTGATGTTGTCACTATTTTTTTAATTGCAAATGAGATCATAAATATTATGATGCACTCACGAACTGGTCAACAAATTTAAGATCACTGCCACTGATGTTTCTCTGAAGTGTCAGGAAGTTCTAGTGTTCCAGTTTTTTATCGTGAGTTTTTATAGTAACATTTTCGTTGACTGGTTTCATCGTTACCTAATTACAATAATTCCATTAAATTTACAAACTCGTTCATCTCACTCTTAGTATAATTTGACGCCCTTTTTCATAAGTCATCAAATATATCAATAAGAATGCCGTACACTATATGCCAATAAAAAGCTTGAACACGATACAATGGATACTCTCCACGATTGTCAAAACCTTCATAAAAGTTTGTCGTCAGCAATTTTATGTGACATATAAATCTTAAAACTTGCAAATCAGTCTTACGAACGTAATATTCCTAATATTTTCTTTCATTACATTGTCTTTATCAAGCATGTACCTGTGTTGAAGAGTACGATCGTTTGATACGTGAACTAGACATTATGAAGAAACTCAAACCTCACCCTCGGGTGGTCCAACTGCTCGCATGTTGCACATTGCCGAAAAAAGGTAAGACAGAGACTTTGCAATCACTTTGCAATGAACTCAAAGTCATCTTTTTTCAAATCAGATTGAGTCATTACTGACGTTATGAATGAAAGGTTCCCATCATATATCAATTGTTTTCATTCAAAACGTTTGTCAAGTATTTGATTCTCTATCCCTTGTTACAGTGCTGTATGATAATGCTAACTTTCCCATGGTTTAATAGGAAATTCACTGGCGAATCTGGACTGTTAAGAGCCTTTTTGACTACAGCGCATTTCAACATTTTGCTACATAAAAATGAAAATTACCCATGATATAAATTTAATGACATGTGTTGTGTATTATCAGAACCGATCTTCCTCATCGTTGAATATCTACCAAACGGATCATTGAAAGATTATCTGCAGAGGAATCGCCCTACCACGAACACACCGATGGAAAGGAGCAGAAAATTGGCAGACAAAGATCTGATTAAATTTGCCTTCCAAGTAGCTGAAGGAATGACATTTCTACACGAGAACAATGTAAGTAAGAAAAGTCAACAATGTCATGCTAAAATGTACATGATTGGACAAAAATCTTAAAAACTTAACCAAACTTGAAAACTTCGCAGAGGATCAAGAAAAAATAAAAGCACAGTAATGTAGGAACCATGAATACTCTCGTGCAAGAAGATTTTACAGTAATCATTTCCTTCCTTTATACCTAAGCAATCCGAATGTAACATGAAATGAGCATCACTTAAACCTTTCCATCAACAACGAGTCAGTGAGTGAGTGAGTGAGTACACGAGCGTTCAACAACACCATAAAAGTATTGACTCAACCTTTATTCAATTCAAAACAGTGTATGAACATTACACATTACGTTACACTTTCCATAGAAACTCTAACTTGTTGTCAGGATATTTGGACTTGGACTTGGGCGATTGAAATTGGAAACATGTTATTTTGTTCAGTTTTCATCATCCAAGGAAGCTATTTATCTCAACTTCCTATCGTTCCTTGCTAAGTACCAATGTGTACCAATAACAGTACAAAACTGTATTTGTTTTCAGTTGATACATCGCGATTTGGCATCAAGAAATATACTCGTGACCAGCGATGTTAATTGCAAGATCTCTGACTTTGGACTTGCTCGAAACATTGGACCAAATCAAGAATACGTTATGCAATCACCGGTGAGATTCTTAGATAGCTACTCGAGTAATCAATCTATATGCAGTGTAGACTTGACATTTGTTTTGATAACATATCACATTCTGTAATAGAACTGTTACAACCGCCACAAAGGAAGGGCTTTCAGTTCCATATCAAATAGATGCAGAAATACAAGTGACTATTGCATACCTCGATGCTTGCCTGTTTTTTCTGACCTTCTGTCTTACTATACCGTTACTTAACGTATCTTGGTTTCTTTCCAATCTTCCCTCATCAGAGGCATAGTCTTTAAATGCTCATTACTTTACTGCATCTTGTTATAGTGACCCTGTCTCGACTTCTCTGAATTTGGGGTTTATTGCTGTCATGTGCTTGGTCCCATTCTTGTCACAGTTTTCTCTTTAACCTTGTCTCCAACGATGATTTCTGCAACTCTCAGTACACTTGGTTATTTCACATTTGTCAGGGAACACTTCCACTACGTTGGGAGGCACCGGAGTCGTTAATATCAAACGTGTACAACTTTAAGTCTGATGTATGGTCTTATGGAATATTACTTTGGGAAATCATCACATTTGGCGAAAGGCCATATCCAGACTTTGAGAACTGTGAGGACGTGCGAACGAAAGTCAAAGAAGGGTACACAATGGCCATACCAGAACACTGCCAAAACGGACTGTAAGTAAATGTATCAAATCAAGCTACTTTTTGGTGTCTTTTACTTGCAAGACAAATACAAAAACATTCTGCAATATGCGCAAACTCTATTTCGTCCCCTGCACTTTGCCCATAGCAGTCTATTACAAATTTTTATATTTTTTATCGTTCTTTTATGTCTATCTGTCTCTGTATGTATGTATGTATGTATGTATGTATGTATGTATGTATGTATGTATGTATGTATGTATGTATGTATGTATGTATGTATGTATGTATGTATGTATGTATGTATGTATGTATGTATGTATGTATGTATGTATGTATGTATGTATGTATGTATGTATGTGTGGATGTATGGATATGAAGCCGTGCAAACGATAACGTTAAATAATACATCATCCTGTTTATTGCACATAGGGGTGATATAATTAAACAATGTTGGCAGTATGATGCAAAGAAACGTCCTTCATTTAAAAGGATTGCCGATAACCTGGAAATCATGAAAAAGGTAAGTAGGAGTTCAAAGTTATCAAAAAGACATCACATTCATATTATCATTATTGTCATGAACAACAAAGGCGAAAATGGTAACGACACTCAACATTGGTACCGATAAAACAAACATAATAATAATAATAATAATAATAATAATAATAATCACCATTACTATTATTATTATTATTGTTGTTGTTGTTATTTGTTTGTTTCTTTGTTTATATGTTTTGATGCAAGTTATGATAAGTTGGTTTTTCAGGCCAGGTTTGTATGCGGGAGCAATCTGAAAAAGTCAATGTTTGATTGGTTCATAAATTTAGCAAAATGTTTATGACTCCTCATACTTTTTATCATAGTCTGAAGGATAAACGATCATTTAGTACAATGTTTAATGTTCGATAATATTGTGAATTTTCGGTGTACTCTTTTCACAGGAACACGTCACTTTTTCATAGAATATTTTGATCCATGTATGGTTCCAGGAACGCACTATATTCCTGCCAGCTAGTCTGCCCCAACAATCTTCAACATGAAACGCTGAGCGACAAATGTGGAACACGGTTGGAAAGATCAACAATGGGCTTACCACAATTCAGCAAACAACCTTCTTTGCTACAATTTCAAAATGTGTCGTCTTTCAGTTTATGGTTGACATGATTCTTTCAGTGTTTAAGAAGATCTTTACATTTTCAACGGTCTGTTGTTTAATCTTTATATTATTTTAGACTGTAACATTTGTAAATAAGCGATACATTCAAAATTAGATTTTTTACAGATTAAAAGTTCAATTATATTTTACGACATGACCATTTGAAGACATAGTTTATATTATATTGAGAAAGCAAGGCAATTTATAAGTAGAGTTTAAATCATCTTTCTATTTTGCTTTTGCTTTTGTACAGTTTTCAACTGACTTTTCATATCGTATCACAAAGTCATAACACATCGCATCACATCACAAGTAATTTTCTTTTGTGATGTTTAAACGCCAATCGCATTGATGGGATTCATCACATTAAAGTACAATGATGCCAATTTCAAGTGAAAACTTGGTACATCTGCTTTTTCAGATGTATTTCCTAGAGTTCTTGCAATGACTTACTGTTTTAGATAGATTTTCTAACTCAAAGTTAAAGACATGACAGTTTCTTAATCGGATTCCGTCAACTTCAAACATCCCAGAGATCTTCTTAGTTTTATCACGATTATGACCAACAAATCGACACCAACATTGTATGATAAATTAATTGCACATCAGCCACCTGGCTTCTCCACGGACCTAGGAAGTCACATGTGACATATGTGTGATAATACACCCAATTAGAAAATAGAGTATTTCTTGTCCTACTGCACAGTTTTGAAATGAATAAACCAGCGGAGATGACGTCGTCTTTTAGTTTTACTACAGTTCTCATTTCCGGATGAAAGAATTTATTCTTATTGTCCAAGCATTCGTAGCGACACATGTACATAGTACAATAAGAATCAAATGTCATGTCAGTCAATGTAAAAGATAGGCCGTATTTTAAGAAAATCACGTCAACACGTGACCAGCACGGCCTCAACTATTTTCGGTAATTTGTGCATTTGGTCATGATAATGCCATTTGTGACATTAATTGTATTATAGAAGTCGATTTTGTCCATTTGATTCTGCTGTAGGAATGCGTTGAACTCATATTAATCACTCTCAGATGGAGAAAACATTTTTCCTCAGGATTATCGTAGTTTTGGCAGACGGATACGTGTTAAGTGCTGATGTACCAACCATTAAAATTTTGGACACGTTTTCATCAGTTCTGTTCAATAAAGTCTAAAAAAGTAATATGACAATTACTCTTCGTTCTTGTGTTACCTTTGCTCGTCAGAATGATGTGATTTCGGCGTTCTCTATCTCTCCGCCTCTGTCTCTCTGTCTGTCTGTCTCTCTCTCTCTCCTATACACGCACACAATGTGGCAGATAAAGCGATCAGTTGCAATTAGGATTTGAAAAAGACATAGTATACGCATGCAGATTGGGGGATTATATAAGTTCATTATTTCTTCCACAGAGAGGACGATGTTTGCGCAGTGGTACGCATAGACTTCGAGCCATGAAGTGGATATCGCCCTCACGACCTGGTTTTGTAGTTTTCTTGTTTCTTTTGTTTTTAATGGCACTCTTTTGTTGTCAAAGTTTCAATCATTTCCTTTCATTGACATTCCATCAAGTCTACTAGCATTTCCCTTCTACTGTGGTCCACCCTTCGGAAGTAAGGTGTTGGAATGTAAAACATTTTTATAATATACGTCAATGTTTTGGCTTCCCGAAAGACTTAATGTTTCCCACAAAGAAAAGTCATGTGAACATTTTTTTAAGTTTAAATTTCACTCTTTGCTTTTTGTATTTATTGTGAGTGACGGATTATTTATTGACAATGAGAAAGAAGTATTATTTTCACCACTCGAATTATGGATTACATAGTAAAGTAGTGGATTGATCTTTCAACTGAGTTCAGTCTGGCTTAATTCTACAGGAGGATTTCACGAAAGATATGTGTATGCTCATGACGTTATATCATAATCTGATCATGCTCCGAAGACAACGGGTAAATAAAGTCGAAAACGATTTAAGGAGATAAAGATTTGTCAATTATACTATATATTCGTAATTGGTTACAAATTTAGCCATACATACAACTTATGTCCCCCCCCCCCCGCCATTGTTGGGATATTCATGATTGCGTGTTATGCCCAAATACTTTCTATTCATATAGTTTACAACGGTACTAACAATCTAACAGGATATGTTTTGTTAAATTGTGACTCCGCTACAACATAAGTTATATAGTGTTCTTAACCTAGGTATCTGAACGTCTAAGACGTGGTGGATGGAAATGGTTAACAAGGCAAATAAGATAGCAGCAGATGGGCTAGTACTACATCTCGCGGCCACTGCTTCTCTGAGCTTCAGTCTGTAAAACAAATTGCGCAAGACGTAGCGTCGAGTATCACTTTTAACGCATTACAGAAAGAGAGAGAGAGACACACACACAGAAAAACAGCCGATAGAACGTGTGACGAGCGAACATTTGTAACACACTCAAAGGGCAGGTCCTGTATTCGCAGTTCTCTTGACAAATAAATTTAATTTACTCATTTTCTTGCATCAAGAAACACAAAACTGGACCGAATGTACGTTAAGACCATCTAACTAATATATTTAGTAGATATTTCATCCATCATTCATAGTGACCTTGGTGTAGTCTTCTCGATATCGATGTATACTGTGTATTCAACTTCCCGTTTTAACAATTGAATTTTTTCAGTGTGTGCATACGAACTGATTGTAAAGATCCCTTCTAAAGGGGTAAACCTAATTCAGGATGCACGATTCAAGGTTCACCATACACGATTCACGTTCTGAAGTTTTGACCTCGATTTTACTACCGGGCCTATAAATCAGAAACCACGTTGAAAATTGGGGAGAGTCACTTTTTTCCTTAATGCACTCACATCACATCACATCACATCACATCACATCACATCACATCACATCACATCACATCACATCACATCACATCACATCACATAACATCGTACCACATCACATCACTTCACATCACACTACGTCACGTCACGTCACGTCACATCACATAAAATCACATTACAACACATCACATCACATCACATCACATCACACCACATCACATCACATCACATCACATCACATCACATCACATCACATCACATCACATCACATCACATCACATCACATTACATCACACCACATCACATCACAACACATCACATCACATCACATCACATCACATCACATCACATCACATCACATAACATCACAGCACATCACATCACATCACATCACATCACATCACATCACATCACATCACATCACATCACATCACATCACATCACATCACATCACATCACATCACATCACATCACATCACATCACATCACAGCACATCACATCACATTACAACACCATCACACAATATCACATCACATCATATCATGAGGGATGTTCATTCGCGAGGTTTTGAGGGAATTCGCGTCGATCGAATTCACCTCCTTGACGTAAAGTGGGAATTTTAATGACAACTTTGTCCTGCGTCGAGTTGTACTTTGGATGTTTAATAATTACTGCACTGACCTTTAGCCATTATACGTTCCAACAAGCAAGATATTTTGTGGACAATTTTGCTTTCTGGTAAAAATGTTAAAATAACGAGTACATTGTCCTCGAAATTAATTCTGTACTTTGTTAGGGTGATCTAAGTCAAATCTTATGAACTGAAGTTAAAAAATGGCATTGTCTGTGATAAATGGAAAGCATAAGGAAAGTACGCGTGGAGTATTGACGTACCAATCATTTTTTAACTTGATCATATCGTAATCAGTTCTGTTAAATAAAGTCTGAACACGATATTTACCATTATTCTTCATTTCTTCTCTCTCTCTCACTTTCTCTCTGTCTCTCTGTGTCTCTGTCTCTGTCCCTGTCTCTCTGTGTCTCTGTCCCTGTCTCTCTGTGTCTCTGTCTCTGTCTCTCTTTGTCTCTCTGTCTCTGTCTGTCTCTCTCGTAACTTGCAGAAGTATATTAAATAAGGTTGAAATTGACTGTTGCCGTCCACTTTGCAGGCAAAATAGGACGGAAAAATAACGCAGTATAGGTATATTGATTGACAACTTGGAGTTTGTTTTCTGCCATGAAGGGGACGATGAGTGCGCAGTGGTACGCGTAGATTTTGAACCATTCAAGTCGATGTCGCCCTCACGACGTACTAGTTTGGTCCCCTAACCCATTTCTACCGCTGGATGCGCTGCTTACGAAAATTGGGCAAATATTGGCTATACGCGTGGACCTCCATTTTAGTCTGAATTTTGAATGCATATCAATAAGCACAGTCAGGCGACAGGATCATGTGATCAGCCCATCTGTATTGTGTCCAGCTTGAAAATATGACGACGAATCATCGATCGTTGAAGTTATTTGCACGAGTTCACTTTAAAGTCTCCGATTTTGTACTTCTATGATGGCATTTAGTGGTGAAATGACGATTATCGTCTATGGTTGTTTCTCAGACATGATTAACTATCCTCCTTTCGCATGTACGGCAGTGACTCAAAAGTGAGCGATTTTTCGTTTTTCATTCAATGCTTGGTTCGGGAAGCAATTGAGGTACAATTACTCCATGGGCAAATGAAATATAAATTCGAAGGTAACTCCAAGTTGGAAATAAAATAAACGCAATCAGTGCACTCGTACTATCGACCAATGAAGGCAATGTTTACAATAGCCCATACCTAACCCTATTAGCATTATTGACGTTAGCAGCGCAGCCACCGGTAGAAATTGGTAGGGGGACCAGACTAACGACGTACGTAGTTTGAACTTTCCTGCTTTCTGTTGTTTTGTCTGTGAAAGAATACACGACAGCACTATGTTGATTATAAAAGTTTCAAACATTCCCTTTCATTGCATTCCGTTGTGTTTAATAGCCGTTCTCTTTCACTGTGGTCCGACATGCAAC